>NC_134831.1:180999891-181305414 GCF_004210375.1 Tachypleus tridentatus
ACATCCAGCTTGCTAACATCCATTTTATCTGTAGCTACAGCAAGCATCATTTGTTCTGGACAGTGTACATGGATTTTTACAACAACCAGCGTTGTGCCTACACCAATATTCTCACATTCCTGGAAAAAGAGATAAAGATAAGCAGACTATCATGGATACTAAAAACACTGTAACATTTTCAAACCTTCTTTGAAAATCTATTACTGTAAACGTGTCTCTTTTGAAACTTGTTTCCATTAGCTCCACTGTTAGTACCATGCCGTGTGCATAAAATATGTTGTTTGTCGCTAAAGATAAATAAAGGACAAACAATTAAAGTAATATAAGACTAACCGATTAAACACACTTAGAAAATAAGAACATTAATAATACCAGTTCAATGGGTTTTTACATTACATTTCAGCTTAAGAACGGGCGAGATTTTATCCATCTGAAACGGCCATCGTAGTTCTAATATAGAATTAAAATTAACAATTGCGTTTCAAGTCCGTCTTTGATTGATATCTGGTTAGGGCCAAAATCATAAACTCCCCAATGTCATGTATCTTGTCCGTTCTTGTTTTCAAATAAAGTTACCTAACCTCTTTTATGAAAACAACAACATTTAATGTTCATCCAAAGATGAGTTACGAACACTGAAGCCCACCGTGCAACCCTTTCAACCGTGGGGGCGTTATAATGTTACGATCAATTCGTTACACTATTCGTTAGCAAAAGAGTAGCCCAAGAGTTGGCGGTGGGTGGTGATGACTAGCTGCCTTCCCTCTAGTCTCACACTGCTAAATTAGGGACGGCTAGCGCAGATAGCTCTCGTGTAGCTTTGCGCGAAATTCAAAAACAAACAAACAAACCACCGTGCAACTAGTGCCACCTACCAATACTACTTCGCACCTTCGCCATGTCTATTACTTCTGTAGCTGTCAGGAGTTAAGTGGCCCATCAGGTGATCACCGTCGCTGCCTGCCAGCTATCACGTCTTGAGTTTTACCTTTCCCTCAGTTCGTCCTGACATGGAACTGTTAGTGGGGACATAATTACACCTTTTAACTCAGTTCTCTCTCCCGAACAAGAACTGGCCACATTTCTCCCGCTGGCTGACAGAGCAGAACCCACAGCAGTCCGGTACCTGCCGACTGTTACCTGGTCGACCCCCCCCGGACTTCGTTAATCATCTTCGCGGCGAGACACAAAGCTGAACCTCCTGACCGCACGTGCTACGATGCTCATGCATCAAGCTGCGCTGCCAAGTTCTCCTGATATCGGCATCAATTCTACTGGCTAGACACAGCTAATTAGTCCATCGATTACTTGTCCAACCTCCCTTCTCTTGAAGTCTTTGTTCTCAACTTGGTGGGGCACCTACTAAATTTCTTAATCTCCATTGAGATGTCACCTCCCTTGGACTATAGTCTTAATGTTCTAATACACGCATTCGTATCAGCGTCGTTAGGCCAGGCAATTTAGGAAGTACCTGAAAGAATTGTCAGCAGTTTAACGCTTACTCAAAGGGCTCCTTTTCTTCCAGATGACCGTGGCGTGGAGGAATATAAATGGCCTCATTACTTTTCTGTCCATTTTGCATGTTTATGAAGACAGTTAATTAAGAAAAACACGACGATTATGTGTAATTAGATACATTCCTAAAACAGTGGTTAATTTTTAAGTGATATTACGCAGCGCATAATCCCAGCTAAGATTGTGTTTTTTGTTCTTGTTTTTTTTTTGACAAAGCATTTGATGGAGCACCATTAGAGCAGTAGAAATCTAAAGTAGTGTGTCATTCTATGGAAGCTCGAATGTAGATATATATATTCATGTTGTATCGAATAACTAAATACTCGTACGTATTTTACCTTCGTCAGTTCTTTAACATTCGCTTGAATTTAGTCTCTTACCCTCCACCCCCATCCCCAGAATATAAAAGTAACGTAAAAATTCTTTGTTATCAGTCAGAACACTGTTTTTTATCTATATTTTAGCCTTAAAATTCTGGGTTCGATATCCGATGTGATTATTGCAGCATATGTTGATTTGGTTTGTTTTGAATTTGGTGCAAAACTACATAAGGGCTATCTACGCTAGCCGTCCCTAATCTAGCAGGGTAAGACTAGAAGGAAGGCAGCTAGTCATCACTATCCACCGCCAACTCTTGGGCTACTCTTTTACCAACGAATAGTGGGATTGACTGTCACATTATAACGCCCCCACGGCTGAATGGGCGAGCATGTTTGGTGCGACGGGAATTCGAATCCTCGACCCTCAGATTACAAGTCGAGTGCCTTAACCACTTGGTCATGCCGGGCCCACTAGGGGGTGACAAGTGATGTATCGACTGTTCCTCGCTTTTATATTTCGAATATTTTATGCAGCTTATTTGCTCAATAATTCAAAAAAACGTAGTGAGCAAACTAAAAACAATGTACGTATAATGCACATTTCACCTTTATAGCACTGAAATATTTTGGTCTTTGATATGACTTTCTCCAGGTTTACTGGTGGAAGATAGAACTCCTGGCGGCTGTAATAATGAAGAACAAATAGTGTATTGAATGGTTGATTTGGATTTAAAACTCGATTCCTCTGTCCTCTGGTGGGGAATAGGTGATTTTTGGACTTACACTGTTAAAATTCGTGGACAGATTCCCGCCGTGGACACAGCAAATACCCCACTGTGAGCTTTTATATATAATAACCCCCCCCCAAAAAAAAAAACAACTAAAACCCGACATGGCCAGAAAGTTAAGGCACTCAATCCGACGGTCATGGATTCGAATCCCCGTCACATCAAACCTGCTTGTCGCCCTTTCAGCCGTGAGGTTATTATAACGTTACGGTCAATCCTACTATTCTTGACTTGAAGGTGGATGGTGCTGACTAGCTGTCTTCTCTCTAGTTTTACACTGTTAAATTAGGAACGGCAAGCGCAGTCAGCCCTCGTGTAGCCTTGCGCGAAATGGACACCCACGAAGACAAATAATAAAGCTAATAAGTCAGAGTTGGTTGGTGCTCTATACCCCCCATAAAAAAAAAAAACAAAAACATTGACTTAAATAAGAGTAAAATAAAAATTAATGTTTCATCAAAAGTAATCTCAAAGAGGTGGAAATTCTCACGCGTAACGTAAATTCTTTCCCAGACTTCACGAATACAAAGAAAGTTGGGAATTTCTGTCCCAGATTAGGTACAGCACTCGGCGGTGCTTTCTCCCTGTCATCACTCTCTTCTCGATGGCGATTAAATGAAAGGTTTTACGGAAACACCACGGCTTTTAACCGCTGTTAGAAGACAAGGAGGCGGCTAGAGGGCTGGGAAAACGTCTTTACTTCCTCTAAACATAGAGGTAGGCCTATTTCTGCACGAAAGATGGAAAACTGTCTGACGACTTCGAGAACTGAGCAAAACTTACAACGTTGAAATTGACTAGACGAAGATGAGACACATACAATTATTCGAATTTTAAGTAATTAATTAGTCTTGAACTAACGCTATATAAGTAATCCGTAAATTAATGACGTGGTTATATATATATATAATATATATAAAAATAAAATCACTTTCAATTATAAAACATTCCAAACACACGAGGAACACAAGTTGCTTAGTCTAAAATGAAAGCATCAGTTATTCTCGCGCATTCTGTCTGTCAGAACTTTGTGAAGCATTGTAAAAAAAACAATGTTTTAAGACGATACAACTCAGTATTTTAACAATACTGTGTTGTCTGTGTTGAAAATAACACGAGATATGTGTGGCCATTGTTCTAATTAATACTACTATTACTGAATGATTTGCGTAACATATTAATTATTGTATGTTGTAATAAAATTATATGCATCACTGACGTGTTATGAACTAATATAAGGACATCACTGACTGATGTATACATGTTATGAACTGACATAAAGACATCACTGCGTGATGTACATGTGTTATGAATTGACATAAAGACATCACTGAGTGATGTACATGTGTTACGAATTGACATAAAGACATCACTGAGTGATGTACATGTGTTATGAATTGACATAAAGACATCACTGAGTGATGTACATGTGTTATGAATTGACATAAAGACATCACTGAGTGATGGACATGTGTTACGAATTGACATAAAGACATCACTAAGTGATGTACACATGCTATGGACTGAAATAAAGACATCACTAAGTGATGTACACGTACTATGGACTTACATAAAGACATCATTGACTGATGTACACGTGTTATGTACTGACATAAGGACATCACTGACTGATGTACACGTGCTATGGGCTGACATAAAGACATCGCTAACTGAGGTACATGTGTTATGTACTGATATGAAAACATCGCCGACTAATATACACTTGTTATGTACTGATATAAAAACATCACTGACTTATGTACACGTGTTATGGACTGATATAAGGGCATCATTGACTAATATACACGTGTTACGTACTGATATAAGGACATCATTGACTAATGTACACGTGTTATGTACTGGCATAAAGATATCATTGACTGATGTACACGTGTATGGACTGAGATAAAGGCATCGCTAATTTACACGTGTTATGTACTGATATGAGGACATCATTGACTGATGTACACGTGTTATGTACTGACATAAGGACATCACTGACTGATGTACACGTGCTATGGGCTGACATAAAGACATCGCTAACTGAGGTACATGTGTTATGCACTAATATGAAAACATCGCCGACTAACATACACCTATTATGTACTGATATAAGAACATCACTGACTTATGTACACGTTATGGTGATATGGACTGACTAATATAGTGTATGGCATCATTGACTTATGTACACTGATATGAGAACATCATTGACTTATGTACACGTGTTATGGGCTGGCATAAAGACATCAATGACATAAAGACATAACTGACTGTACACGTGTTATGTGCTGATATGAGGACATAACTGACTGATGTACACGTGTTATGGACTGATATATAAGGACATCACTGTTATGTATAACACTGAATTGTGACATTTTGAACAACGATTTGAACTATATAAGTAAAAAAGCAATAACAATAACTTTGTAATATAAATAACATTTTGGAGTTTAGAAACTTACCTTTCTTTCGACCATCTCTCGCTTCCCCCCCCCCTTTTAAAATTAGCTGTAGTGACGTGGCTATGTTTGAAATTTCTGTATTCCACATATTAATTTGTACAGACTAGTATTTTCCAAATTCTCGTCAAAACGACATTTTCATTTCCTTTTCTACCAATCATGTGCTTCCAGGTAACGCTGTAGGTGGGGTTCTCTGCGGGTGGTCCTCGATTCAAAGTAAGGCGGCACGTCACTAACATGTGACATTAAAGCTGCCATCTACCGGCCATGCATGACTACCAGTATCACTAGTTGCCCACTATATCTGTTTTCAAGCTAAGGCCGTGTAATCACAGGTAAAATAAGAGAGTCTATTATCTTTCAGTATAAATTTCATGATGACGTAATGAAACAGTACTGTCAATTTTCTTTCTCGCGCTGCCGCTTCATTCATCCGCGTGCGTGAACGCAATTTTCAGAAATGAAATGTTGGGAAAATAATAACAGTATTTTAAATTAATATAAATAAAGTCATCAGACAGGAACAGTAAACGTATGTTTTTTTTTCTTTCCTCTACTAAAAGCTGAGATTTTGTCTTCTCCCAAAAATCCAAGGTTATTTAATGTTTCCACTATTTTAATTGGTTTTTGTTTTCCTAAGTTAAGATGGGGTTTAAGATAGAGTCATAGGGAAATAGGCTTAGTTGATACTTCTCCTTTTATATTTTGTTGGTGTTTTTTGTTTTGGTTTTTACAGATATATCGCTTATATTTTCACCAACCAAACTTTGAAAGATAATCTAGTAATACGGTTTTTTGCTAATTATCATAAAATGTTTTATGGGCGACCTCATAAAATTACATCTTTTCTCCGGAAAATAACCAAACTTACCTATCTTTTCTCCAGTAAATAGAATTCGAAGACGAGTTTGTACAAATATGGAAACACAAAGCTCATTGTGTAGTCTTTCGCTGAAGCAAACAAAAATTGTGTCCCTCGGTGGGACAGTGGTAATTCTACGGACTTATAACGCTAAAATCTGGGATTCGATTCCTCTTGGTGATCAGAGCAAATAGTCCTATGTGGCTTTACCCCATGAAAGCAAGCATAACGCTCTAGGGGTCTATTTTTTTACAAAGCTCTTCACAGCTACAAACTTTTTAAAACTTAAACAATTTCCTTTCGATACAAGATTCTGTGGAAAACAAAATCAGCACTGTATTTACCAATGTATGAGACAGTATTTTTTACTCTATCAGCACCGTATGTACCGGTGTATGAGACAGTATTTTTTACTCTATCAGCACCGCAGGCCCAGCATGACCGAGCGTGTTAAGGCGTGCAACTCGTAATCTGAGGGACGCGGGTTCGCATCCCCTTCGCGCCAAGCATGCTCGCCCTCACAGCCGTGGGGGCGTTATAAAGTTACGGTCAATCCCACTATTCGTTGGTAAAAGAGTAGCTCAAGAGTTGGCGGTGGGTGGTGATGACTAGCTGCCTTCCCTCTAGTCTTACACTGCTAAATTAGGGACGGCTAGCACAGATAGCCCTCGAGTTGCTTTATGCGAAATTCAAACAAACAAACTATCAGCACCGTATTTACCGGTGTATGAGACAGTATGTTTTGCTCTTAAAACTCTGCCCTCTTTTACTTCTCGCCTTACATACAAATTCAAACACAAAGTTTCGGTAAACATTTTCCGGCTAATAAATAGCATATATAGCCAAAAGTATATTGACAACCTGCATGGCCCCGGCATGGCCAGGTGGTTAGGGCGCTTGACTTGATATATGAAAGTCGCAGATTCGAATTCCCGTCGCTCCGAACATGCTCGTCCTTTCAGCAGTAAGGCCGTTATATCTTTAGGGTTAATTCCACTATTTGTTGGTAAAAGAGCAAATAATCCCAAATAATTTCCCTTTGTTCAGTATATTTGTGTTACCCAGGGTTTGAACCCTAATCCTTCATCCCAAACCATTTCCCTTTGTTCACTATATTTGTTCTACCAAAGGTCTGAACCATAATCCTTCATCCCAAATAATTTCTCTTTGTTCAGTATATTTGTGTTACCAAGGGTCTGAATCATAATCCTTCATCCCAAATAATTTCCCTTTGTGCAGTATATTTGTGTTACCAAGGGTCTGAACCATAATTTTTCATCCCAAATAATTTCTCTTTGTTCAGTATATTTGTTCTACCAAGGGTCTGAACCATAATCCTTCATCCCAAATAATTTCCCTTTGTGCAGTATATTTGTTCTACCAAGGGTCTGAACCATAATCCTTCATCCCAAATAATTTCCCTTTGTGCAGTATATTTGTTCTACCAAGGGTCTGAACCGTAATCCTTCATCCCAGATAATTTCTCTTTGTTCAGCATATTTGTTCTACCAAGGGTCTGAACCGTAATCCTTCATCCCAAATAATTTCTCTTTGTTCAGTATATTTGTGTTACCAAGGGTCTGAACCATAATCCTTCATCCCAAATAATTTCCCTTTGTGCAGTATATTTGTGTTACCAAGGGTTTGAACCCTAATCCTACATCGCAAATCATTTCCCTTTGTTCAGTATATTTGTGCTACCAAGGGTTTGAACCATAATCCTTCATCCCAAATAATTTCTCTTTGTTCAGTATATTTGTGTTACCAAGGGTCTGAACCATAATCCTTCATCCCAAATAATTTCTCTTTGTTCAGTATATTTGTGTTACCAAGGGTCTGAACCATAATCCTTCATCCCAAATAATTTCTCTTTGTTCAGTATATTTGTGTTACCAAGGTTTGAACCCTAATCCTTCATCGCAAATATTTCCTTTGTGCAGTATATTTGTTCTACCAAGGGTCTGAACCATAATTCTTCATCCCAAATAATTTCTCTTTGTTCAGTATATTTGTTCTACCAAGGGTCTGAACCATAATCCTTCATCCCAAATAATTTCCCTTTGTTCAGTATATTTGTGTTACCAAGGGTTTGAACCCTAATGTTTCATCCCAAATAATTTCCCTTTGTACAGTATATTTGTTCTACCAAGGGTCTGAACCATAATCCTTCATCCCAAATAATTTCTCTTTGTTCAGTATATTTGTTCTACCAAGGGTCTGAACCATAATCCTTCATCCCAAATAATTTCTCTTTGTTCAGTATATTTGTGTTACCAAGGGTATGAACCATAATCCTTCATCCCAAATAATTTCTCTTTGTTCAGTATATTTGTTCTACCAAGGGTCTGAACCATAATCCTTCATCCCAAATAATTTCTCTTTGTTCAGTATATTTGTGTTATTAAGTGTCTGAACCATAATCCTTCATCCCAAATATTTCCTTTGTTCAGTATATTTGTTCTACCAAGGGTCTGAACCATAATCCTTCATCCCAAATAATTTCTCTTTGTTCAGTATATTTGTTCTACCAAGGGTCTGAACCATAATCCTTAATCCCAAATAATTTCCCTTTGTTCAGTATATTTGTGTTACCAAGGGTTTGAACCCTAATGTTTCATCCCAAATAATTTCCCTTTGTACAGTATATTTGTTCTACCAAGGGTCTGAACCATAATCCTTCATCCCAAATAATTTCTCTTTGTTCAGTATATTTGTTCTACCAAGGGTCTGAACCATAATCCTTCATCCCAAATAATTTCTCTTTGTTCAGTATATTTGTGTTACCAAGGGTATGAACCATAATCCTTCATCCCAAATAATTTCCCTTTGTTCAGTATATTTGTGTTACCAAGGGTTTGAACCCTAATGTTTCATCCCAAATAATTTCCCTTTGTACAGTATATTTGTTCTACCAAGGGTCTGAACCATAATCCTTCATCCCAAATAATTTCTCTTTGTTCAGTATATTTGTTCTACCAAGGGTCTGAACCATAATCCTTCATCCCAAATAATTTCTCTTTGTTCAGTATATTTGTGTTACCAAGGGTATGAACCATAATCCTTCATCCCAAATAATTTCTCTTTGTTCAGTATATTTGTTCTACCAAGGGTCTGAACCATAATCCTTCATCCCAAATAATTTCTCTTTGTTCAGTATATTTGTGTTATTAAGTGTCTGAACCATAATCCTTCATCGCAAATATTTCCCTTTGTGCAGTATATTTGTTCTACCAAGGGTCTGAACCATAATCCTTCATCCCAAATAATTTCTCTTTGTTCAGTATATTTGTTCTACCAAGGGTCTGAACCATAATCCTTAATCCCAAATAATTTCCCTTTGTTCAGTATATTTGTGTTACCAAGGGTTTGAACCCTAATGTTTCATCCCAAATAATTTCCCTTTGTACAGTATATTTGTTCTACCAAGGGTCTGAACCATAATCCTTCATCCCAAATAATTTCTCTTTGTTCAGTATATTTGTTCTACCAAGGGTCTGAACCATAATCCTTCATCCCAAATAATTTCTCTTTGTTCAGTATATTTGTGTTACCAAGGGTATGAACCATAATCCTTCATCCCAAATAATTTCTCTTTGTTCAGTATATTTGTTCTACCAAGGGTCTGAACCATAATCCTTCATCCCAAATAATTTCTCTTTGTTCAGTATATTTGTGTTATTAAGTGTCTGAACCATAATCCTTCATCCCAAATAATTTCTCTTTGTTCAGTATATTTGTGTTACCAAGGGTTTGAACCCTAATGTTTCATCCCAAATAATTTCCCTTTGTGCAGTATATTTGTTCTACCAAGGGTCTGAACCATAATCCTTCATCCCAAATAATTTCCCTTTGTGCAGTATATTTGTTCTACCAAGGGTTTGAACCCTAATCCTTCATCCCAAACCATTTCCCTTTGTTCACTATATTTATTCTACCAAGGGTCTGAACCATAATCCTTCATCCCAAATAATTTCTCTTTGTTCAGTATATTTGTGTTACCAAGGGTCTGAACCATAATCCTTCATCCCAAATAATTTCCCTTTGTGCAGTATATTTGTGTTATCAAGGGTTTGAACCCTAATCCTTCATCCCAAATAATTTCCCTTTGTGCAGTATATTTGTTCTACCAAGGGTCTGAACCATAATCCTTCATCCCAAATAATTTCTCTTTGTTCAGTATATTTGTGTTACCAAGTGTCTGAACCATAATCCTTCATCCCAAATATTTCCCTTTGTTCAGTATATTTGTTCTACCAAGGGTCTGAACCATAATCCTTCATCCCAAATAATTTCTCTTTGTTCAGTATATTTGTTCTACCAAGGGTCTGAACCATAATCCTTCATCCCAAATAATTTCCCTTTGTTCAGTATATTTGTGTTACCAAGGGTTTGAACCCTAATGTTTCATCCCAAATAATTTCCCTTTGTACAGTATATTTGTTCTACCAAGGGTCTGAACCATAATCCTTCATCCCAAATAATTTCTCTTTGTTCAGTATATTTGTTCTACCAAGGGTCTGAACCATAATCCTTCATCCCAAATAATTTCTCTTTGTTCAGTATATTTGTGTTACCAAGGGTATGAACCATAATCCTTCATCCCAAATAATTTCTCTTTGTTCAGTATATTTGTTCTACCAAGGGTCTGAACCATAATCCTTCATCCCAAATAATTTCTCTTTGTTCAGTATATTTGTGTTATTAAGTGTCTGAACCATAATCCTTCATCCCAAATAATTTCTCTTTGTTCAGTATATTTGTGTTACCAAGGGTTTGAACCCTAATGTTTCATCCCAAATAATTTCCCTTTGTGCAGTATATTTGTTCTACCAAGGGTCTGAACCATAATCCTTCATCCCAAATAATTTCCCTTTGTGCAGTATATTTGTTCTACCAAGGGTTTGAACCCTAATCCTTCATCCCAAACCATTTCCCTTTGTTCAGTATATTTGTTCTACCAAGGGTCTGAACCATAATCCTTCATCCCAAATAATTTCTCTTTGTTCAGTATATTTGTGTTACCAAGGGTCTGAACCATAATCCTTCATCCCAAATAATTTCCCTTTGTGCAGTATATTTGTGTTACCAAGGGTTTGAACCATAATCCTTCATCCCAAATAATTTCCCTTTGTGCAGTATATTTGTTCTACCAAGGGTCTGAACCATAATCCTTCATCCCAAATAATTTCTCTTTGTTCAGTATATTTGTTCTACCAAGTGTCTGAACCATAATCCTTCATCCCAAATAATTTCTCTTTGTTCAGTATATTTGTGTTACCAAGGGTTTGAACCCTAATGTTTCATCCCAAATAATTTCCCTTTGTGCAGTATATTTGTTCTACCAAGGGTCTGAACCATAATCCTTCATCCCAAATAATTTCCCTTTTGTGCAGTATATTTGTTCTACCAAGGGTTTGAACCCTAATCCTTCATCCCAAACCATTTCCCTTTGTTCACTATATTTATTCTACCAAGGGTCTGAACCATAATCCTTCATCCCAAATAATTTCTCTTTGTTCAGTATATTTGTGTTACCAAGGGACTGAACCATAATCCTTCATCCCAAATAATTTCCCTTTGTGCAGTATATTTGTGTTACCAAGGGTTTGAACCCTAATGTTTCATCCCAAGTAATTTCCCTTTGTACAGTATATTTGTTCTACCAAGGGTCTGAACCATAATCCTTAATCCCAAATAATTTCCCTTTGTTCAGTATATTTGTGTTACCAAGGGTTTGAACCCTAATGTTTCATCCCAAATAATTTCCCTTTGTACAGTATATTTGTTCTACCAAGGGTCTGAACCATAATCCTTCATCCCAAATAATTTCTCTTTGTTCAGTATATTTGTTCTACCAAGGGTCTGAACCATAGTCCTTCATCCCAAATAATTTCTCTTTGTTCAGTATATTTGTGTTACCAAGGGTCTGAACCATAATCCTTCATCCCAAATAATTTCTCTTTGTTCAGTATATTTGTGTTACCCAGGGTCTGAACCATAGTCCTTCATACCAAATAATTTCTCTTTGTTCAGTATATTTGTGTTACCAAGGGTCTGAACCATAATCCTTCATCCCAAATAATTTCCCTTTGTGCAGTATATTTGTTCTACCAAGGGTCTGAACCATAATCCTTCATACCAAATAATTTCTCTTTGTTCAGTATATTTGTGTTACCAAGGGTTTGAACCCTAATGTTTCATCCCAAATAATTTCCCTTTGTTCAGTATATTTGTTCTACCAAGGATCTGAACCATAATCCTTCATCCCAGATAATTTCTCTTTGTTCAGCATATTTGTTCTACCAAGGGTCTGAACCGTAATCCTTCATCCCAAATAATTTCTCTTTGTTCAGTATATTTGTGTTACCAAGGGTCTGAATCATAATCCTTCATCCCAAATAATTTCCCTTTGTGCAGTATATTTGTGTTACCAAGGATCTGAACCATAATCCTTCATCCCAAATAATTTCCCTTTGTGCAGTATATTTGTGTTACCAAGGGTTTGAACCCTAATCCTACATCGCAAATCATTTCCCTTTGTTCAGTATATTTGTGCTACCAAGGGTTTGAACCATAATCCTTCATCCCAAATAATTTCTCTTTGTTCAGTATATTTGTTCTACCAAGTGTCTGAACCATAATCCTTCATCCCAAATAATTTCTCTTTGTTCAGTATATTTGTTCTACCAAGGGTCTGAACCATAATCCTTCATCCCAAATAATTTCCCTTTGTTCAGTATATTTGTGTTACCAAGGGTTTGAACCCTAATGTTTCATCCCAAATAATTTCCCTTTGTACAGTATATTTGTTCTACCAAGGGTATGAACCATAATCCTTCATCCCAAATAATTTCTCTTTGTTCAGTATATTTGTTCTACCAAGGGTCTGAACCATAGTCCTTCATCCCAAATAATTTCTCTTTGTTCAGTATATTTGTGTTACCAAGGGTCTGAACCATAATCCTTCATCCCAAATAATTTCTCTTTGTTCAGTATATTTGTGTTACCAAGGGTCTGAACCATAATCCTTCATCCCAAATAATTTCTCTTTGTTCAGTATATTTGTGTTACCAAGGGTCTGAACCATAATCCTTCATCCCAAATAATTTCCCTTTGTGCAGTATATTTGTTCTACCAAGGGTCTGAACCATAATCCTTCATCCCAAATAATTTCTCTTTGTTCAGCATATTTGTGTTACCAAGGGTTTGAACCCTAATGTTTCATCCCAAATAATTTCCCTTTGTTCAGCATATTTGTTCTACCAAGGATCTGAACCATAATCCTTCATCCCAAATAATTTCCCTTTGTGCAGTATATTTGTGTTACCAAGGATCTGAACCATAATCCTTCATCCCAAAAAATTTCCCTTTGTGCAGTATATTTGTGTTACCAAGGGTTTGAACCCTAATCCTACATCGCAAATCATTTCCCTTTGTTCAGTATATTTGTGCTACCAAGGGTTTGAACCATAATCCTTCATCCCAAATAATTTCTCTTTGTTCAGTATATTTGTGTTACCAAGGGTCTGAACCATAATCCTTCATCCCAAATAATTTCTCTTTGTTCAGTATATTTGTGTTACCAAGGGTCTGAACCATAATCCTTCATCCCAAATAATTTCCCTTTGTGCAGTATATTTGTGTTACCAAGGGTTTGAACCCTAATCCTTCATCGCAAATATTTCCCTTTGTGCAGTATATTTGTTCTACCAAGGGTCTGAACCATAATCCTTCATCCCAAATAATTTCTCTTTGTTCAGTATATTTGTTCTACCAAGGGTCTGAACCATAATCCTTAATCCCAAATAATTTCCCTTTGTTCAGTATATTTGTGTTACCAAGGGTTTGAACCCTAATGTTTCATCCCAAATAATTTCCCTTTGTACAGTATATTTGTTCTACCAAGGGTCTGAACCATAATCCTTAATCCCAAATAATTTCCTTTGTTCAGTATATTTGTGTTACCAAGGGTTTGAACCCTAATGTTTCATCCCAAATAATTTCCCTTTGTACAGTATATTTGTTTTACCAAGGGTATGAACCATAATCCTTCATCCCAAATAATTTCTCTTTGTTCAGTATATTTGTTCTACCAAGGGTCTGAACCATAATCCTTCATCCCAAATAATTTCTCTTTGTTCAGTATATTTGTGTTACCAAGGGTCTGAACCATAATCCTTCATCCCAAATAATTTCTCTTTGTTCAGTATATTTGTGTTACCAAGGGTCTGAACCATAATCCTTCATCCCAAATAATTTCTCTTTGTTCAGTATATTTGTGTTACCAAGGGTCTGAACCATAATCCTTCATCCCAAATAATTTCCCTTTGTGCAGTATATTTGTTCTACCAAGGGTCTGAACCATAATCCTTCATCCCAAATAATTTCTCTTTGTTCAGTATATTTGTGTTACCAAGGGTTTGAACCCTAATGTTTCATCCCAAATAATTTCCCTTTGTTCAGTATATTTGTTCTACCAAGGGTCTGAACCATAATCCTTCATCCCAAATAATTTCTCTTTGTTCAGTATATTTGTTCTACCAAGGGTCTGAACCATAATCCTTCATCCCAAATAATTTCTCTTTGTTCAGTATATTTGTGTTACCAAGGGTCTGAACCATAATCCTTCATCCCAAATAATTTCCCTTTGTGCAGTATATTTGTGTTACCAAGGGTCTGAACCATAATCCTTCATCCCAAAAAATTTCCCTTTGTGCAGTATATTTGTGTTACCAAGGGTTTGAACCCTAATCCTTCATCCCAAATCATTTCCTTTGTTCAGTATATTTGTTCTACCAAGGGTTTGAACCATAATCCTTCATCCCAAATAATTTCTCTTTGTTCAGTATATTTGTGTTACCAAGGGTCTGAACCATAATCCTTCATCCCAAATAATTTCTCTTTGTTCAGTATATTTGTGTTACCAAGGGTCTGAACCATAATCCTTCATCCCAAATAATTTCCCTTTGTGCAGTATATTTGTGTTACCAAGGGTTTGAACCCTAATCCTTCATCGCAAATATTTCCCTTTGTGCAGTATATTTGTTCTACCAAGGGTCTGAACCATAATCCTTCATCCCAAATAATTTCTCTTTGTTCAGTATATTTGTTCTACCAAGGGTCTGAACCATAATCCTTAATCCCAAATAATTTCCCTTTGTTCAGTATATTTGTGTTACCAAGGGTTTGAACCCTAATGTTTCATCCCAAATAATTTCCCTTTGTACAGTATATTTGTTCTACCAAGGGTCTGAACCATAATCCTTCATCCCAAATAATTTCTCTTTGTTCAGTATATTTGTTCTACCAAGGGTCTGAACCATAATCCTTCATCCCAAATAATTTCTCTTTGTTCAGTATATTTGTGTTACCAAGGGTATGAACCATAATCCTTCATCCCAAATAATTTCTCTTTGTTCAGTATATTTGTGTTACCAAGGGTCTGAACCATAATCCTTCATCCCAAATAATTTCTCTTTGTTCAGTATATTTGTGTTACCAAGGGTCTGAACCATAATCCTTCATCCCAAATAATTTCCCTTTGTTCAGTATATTTGTGTTACCAAGGGTTTGAACCCTAATCCTTCATCCCAAATATTTCCCTTTGTGCAGTATATTTGTTCTACCAAGGGTCTGAACCATAATCCTTCATCCCAAATAATTTCTCTTTGTTCAGTATATTTGTTCTACCAAGGGTCTGAACCATAATCCTTCATCCCAAATAATTTCCCTTTGTTCAGTATATTTGTGTTACCAAGGGTTTGAACCCTAATCCTTCATCCCAAATAATTTCCCTTTGTACAGTATATTTGTTCTACCAAGGGTCTGAACCATAATCCTTAATCCCAAATAATTTCCCTTTGTTCAGTATATTTGTGTTACCAAGGGTTTGAACCCTAATGTTTCATCCCAAATAATTTCCCTTTGTACAGTATATTTGTTCTACCAAGGGTATGAACCATAATCCTTCATCCCAAATAATTTCTCTTTGTTCAGTATATTTGTTCTACCAAGGGTCTGAACCATAGTCCTTCATCCCAAATAATTTCTCTTTGTTCAGTATATTTGTGTTACCAAGGGTCTGAACCATAATCCTTCATCCCAAATAATTTCTCTTTGTTCAGTATATTTGTGTTACCAAGGGTCTGAACCATAGTCCTTCATACCAAATAATTTCTCTTTGTTCAGTATATTTGTGTTACCAAGGGTCTGAACCATAATCCTTCATCCCAAATAATTTCCCTTTGTGCAGTATATTTGCTCTACCAAGGGTCTGAACCATAATCCTTCATACCAAATAATTTCTCTTTGTTCAGCATATTTGTGTTACCAAGGGTTTGAACCCTAATGTTTCATCCCAAATAATTTCCCTTTGTTCAGCATATTTGTTCTACCAAGGATCTGAACCATAATCCTTCATCCCAGATAATTTCTCTTTGTTCAGCATATTTGTTCTACCAAGGGTCTGAACCGTAATCCTTCATCCCAAATAATTTCTCTTTGTTCAGTATATTTGTGTTACCAAGGGTCTGAATCATAATCCTTCATCCCAAATAATTTCCCTTTGTGCAGTATATTTGTGTTACCAAGGATCTGAACCATAATCCTTCATCCCAAAAAATTTCCCTTTGTGCAGTATATTTGTGTTACCATGGGTTTGAACCCTAATCCTACATCGCAAATCATTTCTCTTTGTTCAGTATATTTGTTCTACCAAGGGTCTGAACCATAATCCTTCATCCCAAATAATTTCTCTTTGTTCAGTATATTTGTGTTACCAAGGGTATGAACCATAATCCTTCATCCCAAATAATTTCTCTTTGTTCAGTATATTTGTTCTACCAAGGGTCTGAACCATAATCCTTCATCCCAAATAATTTCTCTTTGTTCAGTATATTTGTGTTATTAAGTGTCTGAACCATAATCCTTCATCCCAAATAATTTCTCTTTGTTCAGTATATTTGTGTTACCAAGGGTTTGAACCCTAATGTTTCATCCCAAATAATTTCCCTTTGTGCAGTATATTTGTTCTACCAAGGGTCTGAACCATAATCCTTCATCCCAAATAATTTCCCTTTGTGCAGTATATTTGTTCTACCAAGGGTTTGAACCCTAATCCTTCATCCCAAACCATTTCCCTTTGTTCACTATATTTATTCTACCAAGGGTCTGAACCATAATCCTTCATCCCAAATAATTTCTCTTTGTTCAGTATATTTGTGTTACCAAGGGTCTGAACCATAATCCTTCATCCCAAATAATTTCCCTTTGTGCAGTATATTTGTGTTATCAAGGGTTTGAACCCTAATCCTTCATCGCAAATAATTTCCCTTTGTGCAGTATATTTGTTCTACCAAGGGTCTGAACCATAATCCTTCATCCCAAATAATTTCTCTTTGTTCAGTATATTTGTTCTACCAAGTGTCTGAACCATAATCCTTCATCCCAAATAATTTCTCTTTGTTCAGTATATTTGTGTTACCAAGGGTTTGAACCCTAATGTTTCATCCCAAATAATTTCCCTTTGTGCAGTATATTTGTTCTACCAAGGGTCTGAACCATAATCCTTCATCCCAAATAATTTCTCTTTTGTGCAGTATATTTGTTCTACCAAGGGTTTGAACCCTAATCCTTCATCCCAAACCATTTCCCTTTGTTCACTATATTTATTCTACCAAGGGTCTGAACCATAATCCTTCATCCCAAATAATTTCTCTTTGTTCAGTATATTTGTGTTACCAAGGGTCTGAACCATAATCCTTCATCCCAAATAATTTCCCTTTGTGCAGTATATTTGTGTTACCAAGGGTTTGAACCCTAATCCTTCATCGCAAATAACTTCCCTTTGTGCAGTATATTTGTTCTACCAAGGGTCTGAACCATAATCCTTCATCCCAAATAATTTCTCTTTGTTCAGTATATTTGTTCTACCAAGGGTCTGAACCATAATCCTTCATCCCAAATAATTTCCCTTTGTTCAGTATATTTGTGTTACCAAGGGTTTGAACCCTAATGTTTCATCCCAAGTAATTTCCCTTTGTACAGTATATTTGTTCTACCAAGGGTCTGAACCATAATCCTTCATCCCAAATAATTTCTCTTTGTTCAGTATATTTGTTCTACCAAGGGTCTGAACCATAATCCTTCATCCCAAATAATTTCTCTTTGTTCAGTATATTTGTGTTACCAAGGGTATGAACCATAATCCTTCATCCCAAATAATTTCTTTTTGTTCAGTATATTTGTTCTACCAAGGGTCTGAACCATAATCCTTCATCCCAAATAATTTCTCTTTGTTCAGTATATTTGTGTTACCAAGGGTCTGAACCATAATCCTTCATCCCAAATAATTTCTCTTTGTTCAGTATATTTGTGTTACCAAGGGTCTGAACCATAGTCCTTCATCCCAAATAATTTCCCTTTGTGCAGTATATTTGTGTTACCAAGGGTCTGAACCATAATCCTTCATCCCAAATAATTTCCCTTTGTGCAGTATATTTGCTCTACCAAGGGTCTGAACCATAATCCTTCATACCAAATAATTTCTCTTTGTTCAGCATATTTGTGTTACCAAGGGTTTGAACCCTAATCCTTCATCCCAAATAATTTCTCTTTGTTCAGCATATTTGTGTTACCAAGAGTCTGAACCCTAATCCTTCATCCCAAACCATTTCCATGTTTTCAGCGTATTTGTGTAATTTTTCTTGGGAACTGCTTATGCTATCCTTTTTCTTACTTATCTAAATCAGCTTGTAGTATTTTGCTTTATTTGAGTCCCAATATTTCACTGAGAAATAAACATTTCTTTCAAGGTAAAATGCACATCTTGACATTTGAAAATCTAGGGTTAACAATTTAGCTTAGTTGATAGAGCACCTGTCTGGTGTCTCATTCGTGTCAATAAATTTTCTGAAAACAAAATAATTATATAGCTACTGAAAAGTTTCAATTTGTTATTCTGTACTCATAAACAGTTATCCCTAGATTGGGTCCACATATTGAGTAATATTGTTATTTTGTCTGTCACAGCACTCAATAGAAAGCTGATCACAAATATATGGGTTAAAACAATTAACTGATATGTTTTTGTTTGTTTGTTTTTAGCGTAAAGCTATATAACTACTGCCTCTACCTATTTTTTACACTGATAAGCTAGAGAAAAGGCAGCTAGCCAACAGCATCCACCACTAATCCTTGGGCTACTGTAACCAATTACTGGAATGTGATCCTTGTAACACTCCCATCACTGCAAAGTGTGAATATCTATTGTGTTAAACAGTGACGCAAACAATGATCTTGTTTGTTTGTTTGTTTGTTTTTTAATTTTGTGCAAAGCTACACGAGGGCTATCTGCACTAGCCATCTCTAAGTTAGCAGTGTAAAACTAGAGGGTGGGCAGCTAGTCATCATCACCCACCGTCAACTGTTAAGCTACTCTTATACCAACGAAAAATGGAATTATCCGTAACATTATAACGACCCAACGGCTGAAAGGGACGAACATTTTCGGTGATAAGGACTCGAACTTGCAATCCTACCCACCAGGGCATACCAGACCATCATTCTTCAGAGGACCAATCGTTACTGATTACTCTCAAGTATTCACAGATTAACTTAATTTTGACAGGTTACGCTAAGCTTGTTAATTTAGGATAAATTGTTTTAAATGATAAATCTTCAAACGAGTCACGAAGAGGCCAAGAAAGGGAACTTTAATAAATAGTGTTTAGTCTTTAGTAGAATGATTTGTACGTCACCAAAAATAATTGTAAGACGATGATAATACCAGGTCGCAAACAACGAACATTAAATACACTGCTGGCCAATATCTTAACGCCAATGAACATAAAGAAAAAATATGTATTTTGCGTTGTTAGACTCAACCACTTATTTGAGTAGATCTTCGAATGATGAAAATAAGAAAAGGGAAAATAAAAATAAAAAACTTTTTAGCATTTAATAGGGAAAATGTGAACACTATGAAATTAGCCTAAATACTAGCTGGTTAAATGTTTAATGCCATACTGAAATGAAGCGTTAATCGGTAAACACGTAACGAAATTTAGTTATTAGTGTTGTCAACATCTCCCACTGACATCTCCTGTGTTACATTGAGTAAAAACATGGCAAAGGCTAAAAAGTTGACAAAGTTTGAACGTGGCAGAATTGTCCAGATGCAAAAGCAAGATCTTTCTCAACGTGCTATCGCTGGTGAGATTGGGCGTAGTAAAACTGCTGTTGCAAATTTCCTAAAAGACCCTGAGGGATATGGAACGAGAATTTCAAGTGATCGGCCCAAGAAAATTTCGCCGGCGTTGAACAGGAGGATTTGACGGGTTGTCCGGCAAGACACCAGCCGATCATCGAATCAGATTAAGGCCTTCACGGACGGAGAATGCAGCTCAAGAACAATAAGGCGGCATCTACGAGGGAAAGGCTTTAAAAACCGTAAACGTCTTCAAAGGCCACGCCTTCTTCCACACTACGAAACAGCACGGTTAAACTTTGCTGAGAAGCACCAAACATAGGACGTAGAAAAGTAGACGAAGGTTTTGTTCTCTGATGAGAAAAAAAATTATTCTGGATGGTCCAGATGGCTTCTAACGTTACTGGCACGATAAGGATATCCCACCGGAGACATTTTCTACACGACACAGTGGAGGAGGTTCCATCATGATCTGGGGTGCTTTCTTCTTCCACGGAACAATGGAGCTACAGGTTATACAGGGGCGTCACACAAGGGAGGGCCTTCAGTCAATGAGGATGCTCTCTCCAACTGCAAAAGTAGCCAGTACTTTGTCCTGCGGGCATTGTGGATTGCAAATAACGTGATTCTTTTGGACCATCCAGCGTGTTCTCCCGAACTGAACCCCACTGAAAATGTTTGGAGGTGGATGGCAAGGGAAGTCTATGCAAATGGACGTCAATTTTAAACAGTGCATGATCTTCGTGAAGCCATCTTCACCACTTGGAATAACATTCCAGCCAGCCTTCTGCAAACGCTTATATCGACTATGCCAAAGCGAATGTTTGAAGTTATTCACAATGACGGCCGCGCAACTCACTACTGAGACCTTTTGTTAGGCATTTCCTACCCTGTTTAGGACTTCTTTTTGATATGGTCTTAAACTTTTGACCAGCTAGTATTTAAGCTAATTTAGTAGTGTTCACATTTTCCCTATTAAATGCTAAAAAAGTTTTTTTCCCCCTTTTCTTATTTTTATCTTTCAAAACTCTATTCAAATAAGCGGTTGAGTCTAACAACGCACAATGCATATTTTTTCTTTATGTTCATTGGCCTTAAGATTTTGGGCCAGCAGTGTATATATATATCGATCCAAACGATTATTATTTGAAATTATTGTAACATTCATGATATTTTATTTCTATTTTTCTCGTATAATATTAAGGACCCAGTAATGAAAAACAGGTCACGGTTCCGCTTGCAATTGTCTTCGGATTTAGAACACTAAAATTAAAGGCTCCATTCCTCTCGGTGTACACAGCAAATAGCCCGATGTGGATTTGTTATAAGAAAAAAACACACAGAAACAACCGTTTGCAATTTGGTGTATAAATAGTTTTAAAGAAATGTGCTTAAAAAAGTGACAATCTTAAACCAGGAAGAGTTAGGTTCACTTAGACCTCTTCTGCCTGCCTTTACTGTTGAAGGTTAATGCTACACAAGGGTCGGAGTTAGCCGCATTTGCTCTGACTCTTTTCAGAGCAAATTCCCATTCATCAGTATCAGCATTCTTGTGTTGTGTATAATGTTTATAATGTTCGGTTTTTAAACGTCTTCCGCTTAAACAAACAGGTCAATATATAACACATTTCATTAGTTATCGATTAAAGCAAAAACATTCTGCACATAAAAAACAAACCTTTTTTTTAAAATGTTATCACGTTAGGATAAAACACGTGACATGTGGTCTTATTAAATGTCTATTTCTAAAATAAATATTTACAGGAGAGACGTACTTAGCTTTAACTTTATCATGTATGCAGTATTTAACAAGTTCACATAGTAGATGCTTTTTGCCAGTTTTTCTGAAAGTAATTTAGAGTTTTATGGAAGAGTCTATCGGCTATGGTTTGTGTATTTATATATATAAATTTTGACGATGTACTGTGAGGGACTTTGTATGCTGCAGTACGTATTGAGTATTGTATTGACTGTATTTTATTTATGTTTCTAGGTGCTAGCGATAACCTGAGTTCCATCGGTTTTGACTTGAATTTTTTGCGCAAAACTACACGAAGGCTACTTACTCTAATTGTCCCTAATTTAGCAGCATAAGACTAAAAGGAAGACAGCTAGTCAACATCACCCACTGTCGGCTTTTGGGCTACTCTTTTACCAACGAATAGTAGTATTGACTGTTACCTTATAACGTACCCACAGCAGAAAGGGCGAACATGTTTAATGGGTCGGGGATTCGAACCTGCGACCCTCAGATTGGGAGTCGAGCGCCCTAACCATATGGCAATATCGAGCCGGATTTCATTGGTAATCAATTCTAGCGTGAGACTATCTTGTCTGATCCATAGTGAAACTGTTTTGTCTGATCCACAGTGAGACTGTCTTGTCTGATCCACAGTGACACTGTCTTGTCTGATCCACTGTGAGACGTTCTTGCCTGATCCACAGTGAAACTGTCTTGTCTGATTCAAAGTGAGACTGTCTTGTCTGATCCACAGTGAGACTGTCTTGTCTGATCCACTGTGAAACGTTCTTGCCTGATCCACAGTGAAACTGTCTTGTCTGATCCAAAGTGAGACCGTCTTGTCTGATCCACAGTGAAACTGTCTTGTCTGATCCACAGTGAGACTGTCTTGTCTGATCCACAGTGAGACTGTCTTGTCTGATCCACATTGAGACTGTCTTGTCTGATCCACAGTGAGACTGTCTTGTCTGATCCACTGTAAGACGTTCTTGCCTGATCCACAGTGAAACTGTCTTGTCTGATCCAAAGTGAGACTATCTTGTCTGATCCACAGTGAAACTGTCTTGTCTGATCCACAGTGAGACTGTCTTGTCTGATCCACAGTGACACTGTCTTGTCTGATCCACAGTGAGACTGTCTTGTCTGATCCAAAGTGAGACTGTCTTGTCTGATCCACAGTGAGACTATCATGTCTGATCCACAGTGAAACTGTCTTGTCTGATCCACAGTGAGACTGTCTTGTCTGATCCACAGTGAGACTGTCTTGTCTGATCCACTGTGAGACGTTCTTGCCTGATCCACAGTGAAACTGTCTTGTCTGATCCACAGTGAAACTGTCTTGTCTGATTCACAGTGAGACTGTCTTGTCTGATCCACAGTGAGACTGTCTTGTCTGATCCAAAGTGAGACTGTCTTGTCTGACCCACAGTGAGACGTTCTTGCCTGATCCACAGTGAAACTGTCTTGTCTGATACACAGTGAGACTGTCTTGTCTGATCCACAGTGAGACTGTCTTGTCTGATCCACAGTGAGACTGTCTTGTCTAATCCACAGTGAGACTGTCTTGTCTAATCCACAGGTAAAAAATAATCGTTCCATATTATTTCGTTCCTTAAAAAAATCTATTACAACTGGAGCTTAAGCCAGTTTGTACAGGTTTCTATATCACCTGCTAAACTAAACTAAACTAACGTGGCAGGGGTTCAGTTTAGAGAGAGAGAAATCCGAAGAGTTCTCTCTCCAACTGGGGTGTTCAGGAACTTTGTAGTTCCTCTTCGTCCCCTTTCGTGGATTGTTATTAGGATTAAGTGGTGGTTTTTTTTTTTTAATTATTATTTTAATAAATTAATTATCGTTATTATTCTTGACTTTTTGGGTGGGGAATGTCTCACTAAATGGTCTTTTGGGTGGAGGCAAAGGTAGCAGTGGAAAGAAGGAAAGGTCGGGACCTGTCTCGAAAAGAAAAAGTTGGGTAGATGTGAACATGAATGTAATTCATTCAAGTTTAGATCAAATCAAACGGCCCGATTCTGGGTCGGGCAAAAAGGTTGCCTGGGCTGGGATCTAGAAATCCAATGCCTATATCACCTGCTTGTGTAAGCGAACCTCTTATAGAACTCCATACAAGAACACGTACTAGCTAGCTTGTGATTTATGACAAAATCACACGAATATAGCGACATAAAAATTTATCATGGCAGATTAATTATGAAAGAATACTATAAGGTGATATCAACTCGTTAAAATCGCCAGTGTCACAGTACACCCACGGCCCTAAAGTGCGTAGAACGTTTTTTGCGACAAAGGAATGCAAACCATGAACCATTAAATTTACAGTCTAGCTATTCTAAAATTAGGTTATACTCGGTTTTTATACTTCTTTGTTTTTGTTGCTCGTCAGGATAGAAATTTCATTTGTCTCTAGGTACACCCATATGTTTCAACTACATTATATTCATTGCACTGAGAGCTGACAAAGCCTTTCGCGAAATACCACAGTTCACCAGGTCACTGGGACACAGCAATACTTAAGATGTTGTTTGAAGAACACGTGTTACGGTGTGAGGAAAATTAAATAACACGTAATTTTTAGTAATCAAATAATTTATTAACACATTATTTCTTCTCAAGAAGTTCTTTGTTATCGTATGAGGATATTTATAACCATATCAAGTATTTACGAAGGACGTAAATCCTAATCCTTCATCCCAAATCATTTCATTTGTTTGTATATTTGTGTTACGAAGGACGTAAATCCTAATCCTTCATCCCAAATCATTTCATTTGTTTGTATATTTGTGTTAGAAAGGACGTAAACCCTAATCCTTCATCCCAAATCATTTCATTTGTTTGTACATTTGTGTTAGAAAGTACGTAAACCCTAATCCTTCATCCCAAATCATTTTCCTTTGTTCAGTATATTTGTGTTAGAAAGGACGTAAACCCTAATCCTTCATCACAAATCATTTTCCTTTGTTCAGTATATTTGTATTAGAGATGACGCGAACCGTAATCCTTCATTCGAAAACGTTTCTCTGTTTTCAGTGTATTTGCCAAGCTAGGTCTTCTAACATGGCAGTGAAAAATTGGTTATAAAAAGGATTACAAATATATCAGTTTAGACTTTCAAGCTTAAACTTCAGAGATGCAATATTTTTTTCTTTCGTTGTTAATGCGCAAAGTTACGCAACCATATATATATATGCAGCGCCCATCGCAGGGATCGAGCTTCGAGCTGTAGGGCTGAGCCACTGAGGAGCAAGGTATATTATCAACATTATTTTCGACAGTAATTTCAAAATTTATTATTATAATTATTTTAATTTCAAAGGCTGTAGGAAAATTAAAGTCATTTTTAAAATTCTGTGAACGTCCCACTTTTATGTTTTATTTTTATGTTAGCGTTCAAACATTTACAAATTATAATACTTACCAAGAAATCACAAAGTCTCGATACTGTCGCTACCCAGCCAACCCACTAATTTTACACATGTTCTAACTTCCGGTAGAACTGTGATAATTACAGTTATGTTTTGGAAAATTAGGCTTACACCAAGTTTTTAGTGAATGTGCGCCGAAAATAGGGAAGCAATGGTGCTGCCTCACCGCACAAAGTAATTTTACAGAAATATGAGAAAATATAATAATAATAAACAAATAAAGCTTTGCAATCAAATCAGAGAGTTTGTTTCTTGTTGTCTGTCATTAGCGCGCGGTTCCTACGATCTACCCACCCAATAAGGTCTGTTATTTCACTGTTGCTATAGCAACCAACAACTGTTTAGCATTAATGTTTGCCGTGAAATGATTATTGCTTTTCTGAATAGTAGCGAAAACCTAAAGTGGAAAAAATAAAGAAAGAAAGATGCGGTATATATAGCCGACGATTAGCACGAGCCAAAGCTTTCGTAACCTTAGCGACAGGATGGGGTGGGTGGGCTTTGAAAAGCATGGTTTCACTTGTTTGGCAAGATGCCCAAAAGTTGTACGTGATACATTAGGGGTGCTGTCATAAATTAATAAGAAATTATAGCGTCGTGATGCATGATAGCTTTGTCTAGGTGGGTGGGCCTTCCGATGTATACAAGCAACTGTAAACACTATGTGTGCCAAAAATAAAACGTCTCGCCTCTGACGTCACAGCTAATTTCCTATGCTGCTGTCGTTCTCATTGGTTCAATGTCAGAAGGCGCTAGCTAATAAATTATATACAATATTTCACAGACAAACGACAACTCTGGCTAGCCCCTCCTTCAGTATAGCCTTAGCCCCTCCATGGGTATGTGACAGTCATAGTGTATGTCACATTAATATTTTCTAGCACTAAATCTCCTCCTCTCACCTACAGTATTTGCAACTTTTCACCCTAAAGTCTTTTGTTGCAGAGCTAGAGCGAAGTTTGGAACTAACAATGATAAACACAATAAATGTGTACTAACAACATTAACATAGTGGCTCAAAGAGCTTTCTTTTACCTCTAATATGAAAGGCCTTTTGTCAATTCTACGACGGTTGTATTGTATTTTATTGGAAAATTTATACAATAGAGTGCTCGCCATTTTTCAAAGAGCAGGCTTAGGTGGTGTTAATTGTGCCGTAGGCCTAATAACTGTTGCAAACAGTATATCATTACGCACATATATTTATATCTATGTATACACATGTATATATTACTGTTCCGTGAATAAAATATCGCACATAAAACCGAAAGGAGTTAATGGACAACAAGAGACCTGTTGGTCCATTCCGGCTATCTACCCTGTAAATCAAACTAAAACTATTAAGTAATAACAATAAGTAAACCCAGTCCTTAACATTCATGTATTTATCAAGCTTTCTTTTAAACTCACTAAAATTTTCTGCCTGTACAACATTTGAAGGCAACTCATTCCACAGACCAACCACCCCTATTTGAAAAATAAAACTGTCATAGCTGAAGATAGCTTTCTGCCTTGCCTAAATTTATATTCGTGTTACCTAGTTCTATAATTCTCGCTGTTAAGTTAAATTTGGGTTGGTCAGCGGTGAAAGTACAACTTACAAAACAACAGTTGCAGAAGTTGCTGGCCTAATCATTTTTACGTTAAAACCATCGTTTCTGGTCACCAGTTATCAGAGATTCACGATGTAGTTCGTGCCATATCTTTATTAGTCGCAGACAACGCTGCAAACAGACAACGGTTTACTTTTAAAAATGAAAAGTCACACAAATAAACTTACATTTTGAAAAGGTACATTTCGAATATATGTTTCTGCTCCGGGTATCATAAGTGTAAACAGCTGACTACACCATATAGATTTGTAATCATGAGAACAAGGGATGGGTGTGGCATAGTCGTTAGCGTCTTTGAACAGTGAGTTCAAGGATTCATTGTGCATCACGATTCTCTTTTCTTTGTTCTTGAGAGGTTGACGTCCTTGAATTGTGAGTCCAAAGGTTAATGGTTTAAGTCCCTGTACCGCAAAGAGAGTTAAATGTGCCTCAAGAGTTGACACTTGGTGCTGTTGACTTCCCTCTAGTTTAGCCTGTCTGTTTGGAATTTCGCAAAATGCTACACGAGAAGTCACAGAAGTTCCTGCCTCATTGAACGCCGCCGTATTAGTTTAGTTTGTTTGGAATTTCACACGAGGACTGTCTGCGCTCCGCCATATTGGACGTCAAACAATCTCTCGTAGCAATCAGATTCAGATCACGTGACTTGCTTTAAATCAGTACCTCTACACTTAATTCACATTAAGTTTGGTTTGCTCTGAATTTACTGCAAAGCTACATGAGGGATATCTGCGCTAGCCGTTCCTAATTTAGAAGCAAAAAACTAGATGAAAGAGAGTTATTCGTCACCATCTACCGCTTGGGCTACTCTTTTATCAACGAATTGTGGGATTTACGGCCACATTATAATGCGTCCAGGGCTGAAAGAGCAAGCATGTTCAGTGTGACGGGGATTCAAATTCGCGCACTTTAACCACCAGGCCATGCCAGGTCCCACAAAAGTGGACAGCTGGCTATACGCAGAAACTCTTGTGTACCTCAACGCGAAGTTCTAAAGCAGCATAAAAATTTGATTAAACGAGCCTAAAATCACTTCATTTTTAACTTTGGGATTGTCATTTTTATATCAAATAGGTTTTTTTCATGTTTTCATGTTCCATATCTCACGTGTTGCAAGTTGCCTTTTTTTGCAATATTTAACGAATATGTAGCGATTTCATGTTTTGGGTAATTGTTTATTACAAAGTTTTTTAATATTTGTTTGTTTTTCTCAAAATAAAGAAAATAGTGGTTAAATACCTCGTAGTAAGAACGCATATAAATCCAAACCCTACTTTGACAAATAATTTCTTTTGTTATATTTGTTACTTTTGAAGTTAAGCCTAAAGCTGCACAATGGGCTCTCTGTGCTCTGCTACAACTTGTATCGAAACCCGGGTCAGTTTCTAGAGTTGTAAGTCCGCAGACATGCCGCTGGGCCACTAGGGATGCCTTCAATTATGCCAAAAACAGATAGAGAACAGACAAGTAAAACTGAGTGCTGTGAGCAAAAGGAATGATAGAATGTATTCTAGTGCGAAAATAATTTGTTTAGAAAATACCCATTTACAAGTTAATATTCGTGTATATAATTTTAACTGAAGTAATGTTTAATCCCTACCCTTTCGTAAGAAATTAGAATTAACATTTTAACATCTTCCTCAAGTAAAATTAACAGTTTCGTTGTGATCACTTAGTTGGAATATTAAATTAATCAGTTACAGTTAATATAACTAGACTTGCTTATCAGTTATTTTAATTTGTGTTTGTTTTTGTATAGAAATATATGAGAGTTTGGAATTTCGCGCAAAGCAACTCAAGGGCTATCTGCGGTAGCCATCCCTAATTTATCAGTGTAAGACTAGAGAGAAGGCAGCTAGTCTTCACCGCCCACTGCCAATTCTTGGGCTACTCTTTTACCAACGAATAGTGGGATTGACCGTCACATTATAACACCTTACGGCTGAAAGGACGAGCATGTTTGGTGCGACGGGGATTCGAACCCGTGACCCTCGGATTACGAGTCGAATGCCTTAACCACCTGGCCAAGCCGGGCCTATGTATGAGAGTAGATTGGACATTTCACATATTATGTTACAATAATAAGCATTAACCAAGACGTAAGAGCTTTCTGCTACAATATTTACATTTCCACGAAACTTATAAAACTGTAATAAAGTTTATTTACTTTGCACGATAATTAAATTATCCATAAATTACAACAATTACGCGACAACAGTTTCTCAGTAACTTACAACAATGGCCCATGTAAACTACAACAACTGATCAACAAATTACAATAATTACTCAGTAAGCTACAACAATGAATGGGTTAGCAACAACAGTTAATAAATACCTCAGTAACATTTCCTGACCGGTTTTATATATTCATACCACATGCTTATAACAAACGTTTCATGTCATTAACTTGGCATCACTTATATAACTTTAAGAATCTATGAATGCACGTTTTTTTTTTGTTTTTTTTTTGGAAATTTCGCACAAAGCTACTCGAGGGCTATCTGTGCTAGCCGTCCCTAATTTAGCAGTGTAAGACTAGAGGGAAGGCAGCTAGTCATCACCACCCACCGCCAACTCTTGGGCTACTCTTTACCAACGAATAGTGGGATTGACCGTCACATTATACACCCCCACGGCTGGGAGGGTGAGCATGTTTAGCGCGACGCGGGCGCGAACCCGCGACCCTCGGATTACGAGTCGCACGCCTTACGCGCTAGGCCATGCCGGGCCTGAATGCACGTAATTAAATGTATATATATATATATATATAAATGAAAACGCTATATTTGTTATATCCAGTATCGTCGAGGCCTTTCGCCTGATTACAAGGCTCGTCCAACAGGTTGGGATACGGCGAACATAACAGTTGTTGATAAGTAGAAAAAAAAAAAAAACGTCTCTGTTGTTTCGTAAAATGAGTCATTAATTGATCGTGAACGTTTTCTGAGGGGTTAACGGGTCACGAAGTGCCACCCGGGGAATTAATGAGTCGGTAATTACGCAGGAACATATTTGGCGTAATTGATGAATACACCTCGGCGTAAGTTTAACACTACTGGTATCAAAATTAAATATTCACTCCATAAAAATACAAGACAAACTGCGCTTATCTTTTATTACCCTGTCGCTTCATAGAGATCTTCAGGTGTTGTTTTTTCAACTCCACGTGACAGGTCTTAAAATCTCAGCTCGCTCGAAACTGTTTAAAAAATGTGTATATAAGAAATATAGGTGAGCACCAATAGTATATGTGTAGTTTTCATTTGTAAACCGGATGAAAATATCCGTCAGTGGCTGTTTTGATGTTGCCTCAGTATTTTGACATTTCCAGCATTGAGTGAGATAGGTGTGTGTGTTTTTGTTACAGCAAAACCACATTAGGCTGAGGGGTGATATATGGGAATTATTTTACTTCATTATTTCTTTATTTTCTTTTTAATTTTGTGCAAAGCTACACAAGGGTTATCTGCGCTAGCTGTCCCTAATTTAGGACTGTAAGACTATAATGAAGGTAACTAGTCATCACTACCCACCGCCAACTCTTCGAGCACTCTTTTACCAGTGAACAGGGGGGCTGACCGTCACATTACAATGCCCTTGCGTCTGAAAGGCCAAACCTCTTTGGTATGATGGGGATTCGAACCCACGAACCTCAGATTATGCCTCAACCACTTTGCCATTCTGATATCTTTCTTAACAATTTATAGATTTGTTCTTCATCACAATAGAAGTCAGTTTCGTATAACAATATAAGTGTTAACTGATGTAATTCATCACATGAGCAAAACCTATCGTTAAACATATAAAATATACAAATATATTTGGCACAGATAGCTCAGCTGCTTTGTGCCATAAAACACCAAATCATCCAACTAACCAACCACAAATATATATATATATGCATGATTTGGTCATATACAATGAATGGTGAAATTAAAAAAAAAAGACACGTCTAGAATATTCAGACATATTTTAAGCCATTAACTGGTTTTAGATTGGTTGTTGAATTAGTTCACGTACTCTATGGCTATCTTAAGTCGTATATTAAGGGACGGTTATGTGGAATGCTGCATATTCGAATGAAAGGGGTGAACCGATTTAATTAAGATGGGATGAATTATTTAAATCTTCAATGAAGTTAAGTGAACAATATTTGAATTTAATATGACAGAAATGTACAGAAGGAAAAACACTTCATCGAGAAGCTTCTGTGGTATCCACAACATAACATTATTTAGGCCTATTATGAGCATCCGAATATTAAGAAACTGTCCTAAGTGAATTAGTTTTACCGTTTTTCTTTGTTTATTCGTTGCATTTTGTGTTATTTTAGGGTTATCTGCGTTAGCCGTCCCTAATTTATAGTAGAGGGAAGACAGCAAGTCATCACCATCCACCGCCAACTTTCCTGGACTTCTCGAATCGGATAGAAGAGTTAACCATCATCCCACAGCTAAAAGGGCTGGAATGTTCAGTAGTGGGACTCGAATCTGTGGCCCACATATTACAAGTCGAGTACAATAACCATCTATCCATGCCTGATTCTCTAACTAGGCGTATTACAGGAACTACATGTAGTAATGCGTATATAAAACCTCTAACTTAGTAGATTATGTTACACATCTACAGTACACATACGAAGAAACCAGTAACTTACTGTACTATAAAACTTGTGTACAATATACAATTAACTGGATGTATTACGTTATCTATCTACAGTATACAGATTTTATATTCCTTCAAATTGTATGACTGTTAAATCTGGTATGTCTCTGAATAAATCTGATAGTCTGATCGATATGTCTCCCAATGGGTGTCTTTATGTACGTATCTATGAAATTTCTTGGGTTTTTTAATGTGTTTTTTATAAACTTACCATCTGTGATACGCGAAGTTATGTTTCTTAAATTATATATCTAAGATTCATAACGTTGCAAATCTTTACTGGCAAGTTTCGCGTGCACCTTCCGCTGACTTCATCAATGATTTGTTTGTTTTTGAATTTCGCGCAAAGCTACACCAGGGCTGTCTGTGCTAGCCGTTCCTAATTTATCAGTGTAAAACTAGAAGAAAGGCAGCTAGTCATCACCATCCACCGCCGACTCTTGGGCTAGTCTTTTACCAACGAATAGTGGGTTTGACCGTAACATTATAACGCCTCTACAGCTGAAAGGGGGAGCATGTTTGGTGCGACGAGGAGTCGAACCCGTGACACTCAGATTACGAGTCGAACGCTTTAACACACCTGGCCACGCTGGGCACCTTCATCAATTAATGATTCCGACAAACGATATTGACGTTTTGTGTTTCTGTAGCACACGTGATCTGATGAAACTGACCAAGAGAAAAATATAGTGTGGCTCTTTCTCAAATAATTATAATATTTATTATTCGCTACATAACGGTAACTAAATATATTATTGGGCCCGGCATGGCCAAGCGTGTTAAGGCGTGCGACTCGTTATCTGAGGGTCGCGGATTCGCATCCCCGTCGCGCCAAACATGCTCGCCCTCCCAGCTGTAAGGGCGTTATAACGTGACGGTCAATCTCACTATTCGTTGGTGAAAGAGTAGCCCAAGAGTTGGCGGTGGGTGATGATGACTAGCTGCCTTCCCTCTAGTCTTACACTGCTAAATTAGGGACGGCTAGCACAGATAGCCCTCGAGTAGCTTTGTGCGAAATTTAAAAAAAAATATATATATATATATTATTTATTGTTCGCTACATAACGGTAACTAAATATATTATTTATTGTATGCTACATAATGGTAACTAAATATAATATTTATTGTTCGCTACATAATGGTAACTAAATATAATACTTATTGTTCGCTACATAATGGTAACTAAATATAATAGTTCGTATTTTGTACAAGAAAATCTGTCTTTTTCCAATAAAATACATTTAAGAAGAGTTTTTCTACTGACATAACGTATCTCAAATGAACGCAACTATAAAGTGAAACTGCTTTAGGACGGATGTTAATGCAGCAGGAAAGTTGACGCTGTTTATCATGCACATGTTGAAGTTCATAATGATTCTGTACATACATTTAGAAGTTTATATCGTTTATCGTAAATAACTGATAAACAATAGAAAAGGTTGCTAGTCAACAGCACCCACTACCAACTCTTGGCCCGCTCTTACCTTCCTAAATAGTTGAATTTGTCTGTCACTCGTACAACAACACCAAAGTCTAAAAGTGCGGAGGACGTTGTTACAGCAATGGACCACGCACCACGAATCTTTGGACTCGTGGCTTATGCACGTTAAATAACCATTAAGCCACGCCTATTTCTAAATCACTTCTTTCTACGTGATATACCTTGATTCATTTTTTATAATATTTGACAGCATTTACCAGTCGATTTGTTAGCAAGATTTTGTTTGTTTTAAGTAAAGCACAAAATTATGCAATGGGCTATCTGCGCTCTGCCCACCATGGTTATCAAAACTCGGTTTCTAGCGCTGTAAGTCTGCAGAAATCCTGCCGTACCACAGGAGGACAAAACAAGGGTTTTACGTTCTTTTAAAATTATTACATCATAGAAATCACCCTAAACGCATCATCATGATACCCTTGTCCTCCTGATGTTCAACTATCTGGTGCCGTCTGATTTCAAAATTTCTATGTTATTGAATAAAGCGTATAACTTTTCTTTAAGAAATGAAACATAACCCACTCAATTTAAACGTAATTGTTTAAGTGCACTGTTGGAAAATAATCGTTTGTAGGGTACGTGAAGTCTGCAAAGATCGACAGGCCACCAGAACACTCTCCAACCCGGAGGCACTCCAATCTTTTATTACGGACAAGCGTCTCTCATTCTCCAAGGTTTCGTCATTTTTAAATTACCTTTTCACGGCGTAACTAAGTTGGTAAAACACCGTCATATCTGGCAAATTCAATTAGTTTCGAGTGTTAAGTTTTTGAGTCTATTATTATGATTTTGTGCCGTCTGGGATGACAACTTGAAGCTGTAATGGTCTCGTTCAGGGAGTGTCCGAATGGACGCTCGAGTGCACGAGAGTTGTTAGAATTAATTTTTGAGATTTGTTGATTTTCCTGACATTATGTTTCTTTATGTTTTCGGAAACAGTAAAAAACAAACAAACAAGAAATAACAGATATTTCCTGAAATAACGAATTTGTTGCTTTTGGTTTTACTACAGCAGTCGAAACTCGCAGACAGACAAACTAACAAATTGACAAAGAGCAATTAGATACAAGCAATTTAAAAGAACAAACAACGTACAACTATATAAGGCGTTTCGTACCACAATAAGAACTTGTATATGTACCCAAGAAACTGTAATCCTACTACAGCAACGTTGTCATACACTTGTTACAACAATGGTCGTGTCAGTGTACTCCATTGTTGGTTTTGCACGTGACGTTACAATACTTTCACTGTATGCCGCCATATTGAACTTCAAACGTTGCCTTCTAGCAGTCAACATCAATCCATGACACTAATGTTTGACGTGACTGGAACATCATCTTGATGATTATACAGTTTCGCGATACTTCTCTTTTTATGAACATCAGTGAGCTCACTTACAAGGTCAGATAACACGATGTCGTAACAAAGCTTGTCCAATATGACAGAGTAAACCGTAGATCACGTGGCGTTTGACGTCAACCCAAGTTGTTATTCCCAGAATCACCAGTGCAATCTAATGGCTTTTAAAACGCATTTTATTGAACGATTTTTGCAACAAGTTATTTGTGGGCCCACAGCATCGTGGGTTCTGTATTCCTAAATAACACATGACTCGCATAAAAAAGAAATAAATAAACAAAAATGCAATCGAAGTCACATAGCCCTAATAATGCAATCACAAATAATAATGTCACAGGTATTGAAGATAATTCCATATTATAGTTTGAAACACTGTGTATTTGAAACAGAAAACAGAAATGTTTCTGTAGTTTTGTTTTGGTCAGTTATTTACACTGAATACTCTAAAAGTAAAAACAAACAAACTATTTTTCAATAGGTGGGGCAGGTATGGCCAGATAGCACTTGACTCGTAATCTGAGGGTTGCGGGTCTGAATTCCTGTCACACGAAACATGCTCGCCCTTTCAGCCGTAGGAGCGTTATAATGTTACGGTCAATCCCACTGCTAAATTAAGGACGGCTAGTGCAGACAGCCCTCGCGTAGCTTTGTGCGAAATTCAAAACAAATAAAATAACATTTTTAATAAGTGAACACCAGAAATAGGTTTCTCCTCGTAAAGCACAAAGCTGCACAATGGGCGAGCTATGCTATGCCCACTACGAGTATGAAACGCAGTTGTAAGCGATGCAAGCCTTCAGACTTACCGCTAAGCCACTGGAATGGGATCAAAAGTGATGAAAAAAATAAACAAATCGGCCATTTGAAGTTTACAAAAAAAAATTCAATTACTGGAATTGCCTGGATTTAGTGTTGTTTCAAACTTGTTTGCCAAAACGTTTTTAGCTTACATTTAGATATTTACTTGTTTTTCTCACAACATAACATTACATTAACACCTACTCAATTTTATGTGTTGTCCAGAAAATATGTGGTATTTCTCCTTCAGGTGTCGCCGTAATCGTGTGATCCGCTTGGGGTTTGTTTGCTTCTTTGCATTGTAGCTAGGCACAGAGCTACGCAAGAGGGCTAACTGTGTCGTGTCCTTCACGGGTATTAAAACCCAAGTTTTTAGAATTAAAATTGTGCCCTTAGGAGTCCAGAACCGGTATCAAGAATCAGAATTTGTTTCTATTTTAAAACTGTTCCGTCGGACGCGTTGAGGAAATACAAAAAGTTGCTTCGGTTTCGGTGATGCCCCGATTAAACAGGACATGCGTAGTTCTTACAGATACGTTGGTGACGTTTTAAATAATGTATTATTGTGCACTCCTAGCTATATTGGGCGTATTAAATTATCTTCATTGTTTACTAGCTTGGAACATGGATTATTGATAATGAGACATTTCCTGAAAGCTCGAAGTTTGAGACCGCACAAGATTTGAACCACTTACTCCTGTGTTCGAATCCTGTATAATCCGAACATTTCAACACATTTTAAGTACCTATTCGTATTCAGTGAATATATGACTAATCTCCACTAATGTATGTGTCTTGTTTGTTAGTAAGTAATTAGAAACTTATCAATGAATGTTTTTTGCGACTGTCTCCAAAGCTTAGAATACCATGTTTTTAACAGGTGGTTAAGGCACTCGACTCGTAACCCCAGGGTTACGGGTTCGAATTTCCATCGCACCAAACATGCTCGCCCTTTCATCTGTGGAGGCGTTATAATGTGACGGTAAATCCTACTATTCGTTGGTAAAAGAGTAGCCCAAGAGTTGGCGGTGGGTGATGATGACTATCTGCCTTCCCTCTAGTCTTACACTGCTAGCGCAGATAACCTTCTTGTAGCTTCGCACGAAATTCAAAACAAAACAAACCATGTTTTTATTGTGCAATATTCATAATGGAAATAATATTTTAACAACATTGCTTATACCCTAAGGAAATTACGTGGTAAACAGTTTTTATTTCATTGTGTGTAGTTTAGTCTCGTAAACTGTCAACTGTTTGTCTGGGGAAATTTTAAATAAAACTACATTCGGTAATTGTGTGGTCAGATTCTTTTCAGTGTGAGGAAAACTTAAAAGTTACTCTTATTGACCCAGTACGTAACCTCTTCATGCTCTTATGCGAATTTTCCAATGCCCTATTTGTTTTACAAGTTTCTTTTGAATTTTGCGAAAAGCTACTCTAGGGCTATCTGCGCTAGCCGTTCCTAATTTAGCAGTGTAAGAATAGAGGGAAGGCAGATAGTCATCACTACCCGCCGCCTACTTAATATATACAGAAATAATTGTGGTACCTGTAAGATGGGACAAAAATACACCAAAATTATTAAATGTTGTGGTTTCTGTCGTGGATAAGAACAAATCATATCATATATTTTCTTGAGTCTAGACCCACCCCTCCCAGTGGCTCTGCGATACATCTGAAGTCTTATAACGCTAATAACGTGGTTTCGATTTCCGTGGTGGACACAACATCATTAGGATTTGTGCTTGAAAACAACAGAGGAAAGACCCAGACGAACTTTCCAGTCGCTCAGTGGTGCATATGATGGTTTATAAGACTAAAAACTGGGTTTTGATACCCTCAGTGACACAACACAGAATCAGTAGCTTTGTGCTTGTCCAGAAACAAACGAACAACCATAGACATAGTCGAGCCTAGGCGCCTATTCAATATTAGAAAGAGAGTTTGAAAGTGTTTTAGGTCAGCTGATAATAGTCGGTTTCAGTGTTGTTTTGTTGTAGCCTAAGAAATGAAAATAAATATAGGAATAATAAGTGATGTTCTTCAAGTAGAAACAAAAATAAACAATTTTGTTATTTTGAAATCAACTGAGAGGTGCGTTTTTTATTCTTACATTTCATAGGAAACAAAGTTAGACCTTAAACCCATGTCTTATTCAAACACTAGAAAAGGATTATTTTCATTACATCACAATAATACACGATGTCCTCTACACCTCCGTACCCAGAATTGCATTTCTTAAGTTAAATAATTTAGCCACAATCAAAATAATCGGTATAGCTAAATACAAGTCAGTTCCCTGGTGTGAAGTACACTAACTAGTTTGCACCTGGACCGACACCCCAGGGCGTGTCCAACTGTAACTTTTATTCAGAAAAGGAAGAGGAATAGGTGTAAGTAGCAAAAGAAGGTTCATGCACTTGGGGTGTAAATTAGAAGGCGATTCTTTATGAAATCACTAACTGAAGGCGGGAGTGTTCGCAAACATATTTCTTGTACATTTCGAGCTTATTACACACCTCCACACTCACCATTCGCCGAAATTTAGAATATTCTTAGGATCTAGTAAGTTCGTCTGTAACCCCAAGTTCTTCGCTCGTTTCTAGGACAAAGACACCTGTCGAACCCCGAGTCATTGTCTCTGTTGTTGGTAAGTTATATTTTAAAAATTCTGAAAATCTATAAAATTAACACGGTTACCACAAGGTCATGTTAAACTCAAATTAGATTTAATTTAGGCTTAAGACCAAGCGTGAGTATAATGGTATAACAAATAATTATAACTTATATTCGTCGTTATCAGAACAACTATTAACATTAGTTTACTCCATCGTTTACATTGTAATGTAAGTTAAATAAGAAAATTATTAACACTAGTTTACTTCATTGTTTACACTGTAATGTGAGCTCGATAAGACAATTATTAACTCTAGTTTATTCCATTGTTTACACTGTAATGTAAGCTCGATAAGGCAATTATTAACACTAGTTTACTCCATTGTTTACACTGTAATGTAAGCTCGATAAGACAATTATTAACTCTAGTTTATTCTATTGTTTACACTGTAATGTAAGCTCGATAAGGCAATTATTAACACAAGTTTACTCCATTGTTTACACTATAATGTAAGCTCGATAAGACAATTATTAACTCTAGTTTATTCCATTGTTTACACTGTAATGTAAGCTCGATAAGACAATTATTAACTCTAGTTTACTCCATTGTTTACACTATTATGTAAGTTCGATAAGACAATTATTAACACTAGTTTATTCCATTGTTTACACTATAATGTAAGCTCGATAAGGCAATTATTAACTCTAGTTTACTCCATTGTTTACACTGTAATGTAAGCTCGATAAGACAATTATTAACTGTAGTTTACTCCATTGTTTACACTGTAATGTAAGTTAAATAAGACAATTATTATAATTATTATTATTAACTTAAAGATAATTGAGAACCTTTTACACTTGTTACTTCTGAACAAATAGACTTGAATGAAGAACGTTACCCAACAGCACCCACCGCCAATCCTTGTGCTTCTGTTATATCTCTCTCACAACCACAAAGGGCATGTTTATGGCAAGGTGGTGAGAGCCCTGAGAGCTCAAGTACTCTAATCACCAGGCCATGCTGAGCCATATGTACTGATATCAAGTACTCTAATCACCAGGCCACGCTGAGCCATATGTAGTGATATCAAGTACGCTAATCACCAGGCCATGCTGAGCCATATGTACTGATATCAAAGAAAACTTAGGGCAAACGTAATGGAACACTATCATTATAAATTATACGATTTAATCATTAACCCTGACGATAAACGACCCTCAGTTGGACAGCGTTATGTATGTGGACTTAAAAATATAGAAACCGGGTTTCGATACCCGTGGTTGGCAGAGCACAGATACCCCACTGTAAACTTTATTGACGATAAAGTAGTGTAACTATCTATACATAAAAAAAATATGTGTCACTTGTCACGATCTTATAAGCAAACTAGAGATATAGTGAAAGCTACTTTTAAGGACCTTTAAGTGGGGAAAAGGAATATAAAACGTTACTTTACAGGGCATGTAAAAGGGGCGAAGAGATGGAAATCGTTAATTTCAAGGACTTCTAATGTTATAATTTTATGGCAGAAATACTACTCGATACATAGTTATTATCACACTGTGAGAAGAAAGTTTGTTTGGTTTTTCGAATTTCGCACAAAGCTACACGAAAGCTATCTTCGCTCGTCGTCCCTAATTTAGCAGTGTAAGACTAGAGGGAAGGCAGCTAGTCATCACCACTTACCGCCAACTCATGGACTATTTTATCAACGAATAGTGGGATTGGCCGTCACATTACAAGGCTCCCACAGCTGAATGGACGAGCACGTTTGGTGTGACGGGGATTCGAACCCGTGACCCTTGAAATACGATGATTTTAGAATAAGTGATCTGAGAGAAAAAATGGTTGAACAGTAAATATGAAATACATAAAGTTTGCAAGAAATATGGGACGACATCTGTGAACGAAGGCTCTATTCACAGAGGAACATCTTCTCTCTTACATTATGTTTTTCATAGACAAAGCCAGTGGGTTATTTTGATGTCACCTAAAGAATATGCACACTTACAAATTCTTCGAATAATCTCGTCAAGCATATAAAAGTTCTTTTATACTTCAGGGTCCATTTGCAAAGGTGTGCAGCGACCCCTAGAGGACCCGGACATACTTCTATAATTTCCACTGATCGAGCAACTAAATGGTTTGAGTACCGCGACGACTCTTTGCGGATCATCCACTCTATCTTCAAAGCCTCGCCGACATTCTGTGGGATGGTCTGCAGATGGCTATAATAAATTTACGGGCCGGATTGCAGCCTGCTAGCGGTGCTTCTAGTTTTTTTGTTTTTTTTACTAGACTGTTGACTTTCTGGTTGCGTGCATGAGAATGATTAGGCTTAGCAACACTTACGAGAGCATTGGAATGAAGATGGCGGGGAACTCGCCCCTTCTATTCCAGCCCGAAGATTGTTCAAAACGTGATACTGTTCCAGCGTCACAGGTCGAGTAAACGGTATGTACGAGATGAAAGGAACGTCCAAATGTTACACTCTGGTTAGAGTCGCGACGAAAACATCAATATGGAAAAACAGAAGAAAAAAAAAGAAAATATTTTTATGGTACCGCTAGCCTGCAGAATTGCAAGAATGCCCCCACATCATTAACAAAGTTATCATTTCGTTGATATAGACAGCAGTCGTGAGAGATGTTCCAGGGGTCGTGGCAGCACGATTGCTTGTAAAAGGTGAACCAACGAAACCAACAGCCCAATTAATAGGCTGTCTGCGTGAGGCTTGGCTCGCCTTAATAAATCACGCAGCTTTACGTACCTCACTGCCAAGCATACAAATTAACCGTTATTGTTCATTCGATGGGTCTAAATATGCAGACCCCCATGCTACACTGAAGATAAGGAAAGTAAAGGCGTTTTTATGTTCTACTTAGGATAAAGAACAAACAGTTTTGGGTCGCTGTCGTTTTATCCGTGTCGCTCTCTTGACGAAAGGATGTCTACACATGCCAGAAGTCTAACAAAATGAAACTGACAACATGATATTTTGAATACGCATGTATAACGTTCGTTTGACGGGCCGAAAACAAAACATACCAATTGTATCGCTTTTGTGATATGTTTCATCATAGCTTCTAAATAGATCGACGTTTGTAAAATAAGCCACGTATTAACCATTGCAATTATAAGCAGACGCTGTACAGCTATAAATAATTGTACAAAAATAACACTAATACACTAATAATTTTTAAACAAACCGAGCGTGACGAGTTTAATAAACTTACTTAATTTGCGATTATTGGTTCCGGCTTTAACTGAGGAAAATTCTCGAAACTTCAGAAAAGGAAACCTACAGTATGTTAATCGAATGCGTAATTTTTTAAGTTTGGTTTGTTTGGAAATTTCGCACAAAGCTACTCGAGGGCTATCTGTGCTAGCCGTCCCTAATTTAGCAGTGTAAGACTAGAGGGAAGGCAGCTAGTCATCACCACCCACCGCCAACTCTTGGGCTACTCTTTACCAACGAATAGTGGGATTGACCGTCACATTATACACCCCCACGGCTGGGAGGGCGAGCATGTTTAGCGCGACGCGGGCGCGAACCCGCGACCCTCGGATTACGAGTCGCACGCCTTACGCGCTAGGCCATGCCGGGCCAATTTTTTAAGAACAGAACTATTGCAGCGCGCAAGTGGAATCGTCACCAACAAGCTACTTTTGTTGAAAAGGTAGGAAGCCCACGAAATGTGATTGTTCTATTGTCGTTTCGTTTCGCATGAAAAAACAAATAAATTAAACCAAACATCCATTCTAATTTTAGTTGAAACGTTTAAATAACAACTCTATGAACCAGGTTAGAAGCCTTGAAACGTTAAAAGTCTCGTTTGGTGGTAGGATAAAACAGTTCCAAGCGTATACAATTACTGAAATGAAAGTCAAGGGTTAACTTATGTGTTTTTAATGGGCGTATCCTAGTGGCTAGATTGCAGGTCAAAAGGCCCAAGGTTCGCGTTGCGATACCACTGAATACACATACAGATTCAGTTTTGGGTGTGCTATAAAGGTTACAGACCAACCTGTTATTTAGCTCAAACCCAGACAAAGGCTCCGTGGCGGTGGGGAGGTTGCTATCGTATCACTAGGGCTGGCTATAAATGAACCTCAAGCCTCTAATCTGTCAACCTGGCAAAACCAGGTGGTTAGAGCGCTTGCCTCGCAATCTGAGGGGCGCGGGTTCAAATCACCTTCCCACCACACAAGTTCGCTCTTTCAGCTGTGGGGGGCGTTGTACGTTACGTTCAATCCCTCTATTATTTGGTGAAAGAGTAGTCCAAAAGTTGGCGGTGGGTGGTGATGACCCTCTAATTATTCACTGCTAAATTAGAAAAAGCTGGTGAAGATAGCCCTCGTGTAGCTTTGTGCGAAATTCAAAACCAACCAAACCTATAAACTGTCCTTTTTAACACATAAAGTATAACAAATTACTCACGTTAAAAATAAGAAACACAAACACAGAACTTATGTGTTCAAAATTCACATACCGATAAGCACAATAGTTTCATCGGTCTGTTCTCGTTGTTTGTTTGTTTTTTTGTAATGATTTTCGTATTAGTTTTGGTTATAACTCAAAATTAATTCTTTAATGCATTTGAAAGCTTCTATAAACGTTTATCCTCACAAAACACGTTCAAGTAAAGCAACTTCGTTACGTGTAATTGTATTCACGTAATTCAACGTTTTAGAATGATTAGGTTTTGTTCCGAGAGACCGCTACTTGAATCTTGTTTTGTTGTTGTTATAAATATATTGCTGAGAATTGAAAAAAATCACAGCAAATTTCTAGAAGAAATATTCCTGTAGTTATTCGTCTCGTGACGTCAACTGTCGTCATGGAATAATGTTGAGAACCAGCTGTTGTTATTAGATTAATTATGATTGAAACCAACTGTCGTTGCTAGATAAATGATGATTGAAACCAACTGTCGTTGTTAGATAAATGATCATTTTAACCAACTGTTGTTATTAGATTAATGATGATCAGAACCAACTCTTGTTATTAGGTAAATGATGAAGAGAACCAGCTGTCGTTATTAGATAAATGATTATTGGAACCAACTATCGTTACCAGAATAATAATAATCAGAACATCCTATTGTTATTAGATAAATGAAGGTCAGAACCAACTATTGTAATTAGATTAGTAATGATTGAAACCAACTGTCGTTATTAGATTAATGATGACCAGAACCAACTGTTGTTAATAGATTAGTGATGATCAGAACCAAGTGTTGTTATTAGATTAGTGATGATTGGAACCAGCCGTTGTTATTAGATAAATGAAGAATAGATCCAGCTGTTGTTATTAGATAAATAAAGATCAGAAGCCGCTGTTGTTATCAGATAAATGAGGATCAGAGCCAACTATTATTGCTAGATAAAAGATGATCAGAACAAGTGTCGTTATTAGACAGATGATGATCGGAACCAAGCGTTTTATTCAGACAGATGATGATCAAATCAACTGACGTCATTAATTAAATGATGTCGGTAATGAGCTGATATTATTATTTAACCGAAGATTTTTACAGAAACTAATTAATAAATGGCATGTGTTAAAAAATAATGTTTTTTTGTTTCCATCCATCTAAGTCCTCTTCAGATTCTGATTTTTTTTTTTTTTGGTTACCCAACTCTTGCTCAAAACTTTTGTTTCCATTTCGCCTTGTAGTCTCATGTTGCCATAAATCGAGATGTGATATCGGTCATTACATTTGCAATAGGTTTGTATCTGGATGAGAGAGACTGGATTAGACATTTCAAACCAAAACACCCAGTTATTTATTAAAAGCAACACCATTATAAAATACAATCAAAATGAAAACAGATAAAAAAATGTAGTTATTATTATGAGAAACAGAATCAACTAAAACTGTGACAGGTCTGGTATTCCACCAAACGCAAATATGAAATAAAATATTGACTGGCTGAATATTTCTTGGTAGAAAGTCTTCCATGTTAGGAGAAAAAATATACTGTTTGGGTACAAAAATAGTCTTCCACAGTTCTACTTTCGTCAATAAAGATAACTAATAACAATATAAAGTAAAGACATGTTGTTCGTTTTCGTCCTAGAACTCTCTTGATGATAAAAAATACAACCACTCTCTGGATTAAAGTCTGTCACTATCTGAATGAAAATTATATCCTACTTATATTTGGATGAAATTAACCACTAACACTCATTGAAAGACAACTAAAAACAAATGCTAATCTCTGGATGACATATAATCCCTACCAATCTTTGACTGGTCATTTGGTTTTACCACTTTCTAGATGACACTTATATCGTAACCCTTTTTGGATGAAAATTTATAGTCTAATAATCTCTGGATGACATTCAAACCCTAATACACTCTGGGTAACATTCAAACCCTAACACTCTTTGGATAACATTCGAACCCTAATACTCTCTGGATAACATTCGAACCCTAATACTCTCTGGGTAACATTCAAACTCTAACACTCTCTGGGTAACATTCAAACCCTAATACTCTCTGGGTAACATTCAAACCCTAATACTCTCTGGGTAACATTCAAACCCTTATGCTCTCTGCACATCACCTATACCCTTACCTTCTTGAATTACTAATTAAATCCTTAAAGGTAACTTTGAATAGCCATTTATAGAACGAACGTTCACTTCTCAATATTATATCAACATAAATCAACATTTATTACAGTTGATTACGTAGTGGTGTTCTGCCAAATTTACATAAGTCGTGAAGAATACGTGCACACGCATGTGACGTCATTAACGTCCACCTTGCAAGAACCAGCTTTCATTCATGATAAAATAAACTGGTTGAACTGGCTTTCTGTAAGTTAAAACACCAGTTTTCGTACAGATGACGATGTAATCCAGGGTTAGCTCCAAGTCCGTTATCTATATGTAATAACAATCACAGTGTTAGTTTATTGATTGGCTTATTTGAGAGAAGAGCCCAACTGAGCAATCTGCTGTTTCTACTGAAGGGAATAGAACCCCGGATTTTAGCGTTTTAAGTCCCTAGATTTACTTCTGTGCTACCGAACAATCTTATTTTCACAAGTAAAGTAATGTATTTTCGTGAATTAATGATATGTCGTTGAATGTCATTTATGTACGAAATTCAATGGAGAAGCTATAACAAATGTTCAATGAAAACTCATAGAGAAATAGTAGGCTAGTTGTTTATAGGACAACTCGTGTATGTCAGAAAAACTTGCCATTCATCTTTCTTCTATATTCCTCAATAGCTCAGCTGATTATATGATATACGAATTATGTAATTATGCTATCAAGTTTCACTGTTCTGTAATGTTAGCCTTCTTTACAATATCTTATCTACTACTTTATGTATATGCTCTTCTGAGACAACGTACCCTTGAAATATTAAATTCTTAACATTCTATATTTTCTCTGCGTTGGAGCTCAAGACACCTGACTTAAAAGAGAAGGAAAAGATAAAAGAACAAAAATGAACACAAGTTGCTTATCAGCACTTATTTCAACCATGGTGGTCTCCATCCATCGTTTCAACAACAAGCCAGGCCACGAACCATCAAAGATTTGGTCATGACCGCTACGTGTACACTGACTTGTTATTCCGTAGGATTCCGTCTGAGACAAGTGCTGTGGGCTGTGGTGCCGTGCCTGAGGGCCAGGTTGGTCCTGATGCGTGCTGAGAATCACTAATTGCCATAGAAACCATCACTTATCTAAACCATCGGATGAAATGTTCCAGGAGTTCGATAACCAAGGATGATGTCAACTTGAGATTCTTGTTGTGGTAAGTAGACATTGACACATGAAGTACTTTTTCACCAGTAGAGTTTCATGTTTTCCTACGCATCTGAGGAAAAAAACGTACTATGCGTCCTAATCATCAAACAGGTGCGGCTGGTTCACAATTTTGATGCAATATATCGTGACAGGCAAACCTTGCATCATGACAGGCAGATTTGGCAACATTATGAACTCTTATAGAAAATTATAAACTTTAGACGTTATGTAATATATGCGTATGTTTCCTACCAAAATGTCACTTTCAATCCTTCTTGTAAACAACGTAGTTTACACTGTTTATTTGTTGTTAAATATTCACTACGTACATAGAACGTTCCATTCTGTAAATAGAACAAACAATAAGCTTGACTTAACGTTCAACATGCAATGCATAACAAAACGCTTTGTCTTAATATTCTGTGTAAATTCTCCTCAGTGTATAAACACATTACCTTATATATACTAAAATATGTTATGTAAATTAAGTAACTCATTCTGTAAATAGAGACACGAGTTTTGTAAACAAAGCAAATGGAATCATTGACTTTCAAGGCTGTCCCTGCAAACCCATCCTTGATTTAAAAAAACGTTTAAACTCTGTTTGTGTTATTGTAGAGTTATGGTGTCCTCTACTGCTGATATTAACCCATTCCATCATACGTCATATACCCTTTATAAAAATAAAATTGTTTTAACTGTAGTCTATCCTATATTTTCCCAAATCTTAGCTTTGTATCCTATTGAGCTGCCTAATAATACTGTATTTCACATAAGATCAGTCGTGTCGTTTCTTTCTTTCAAGATAAAATAAGAGATACTATTAACCCTAACATTATCCTTCTGTCTCTGGTATCACCTTATAATAACCCTTTTTTTGAACCTTTGCTAATAAGTCAATATCCTTTCTGGGATATACCAAACCTATAACAGATTATCGAGGCCTAACTAAGTGGTTTGTATGAACAAATATTAACTTCAATATATTTATAAACATAGTTTAAACTGTTATTATATTTGTTTTTAGTAATACATCACTCTCCTGATGGCTAGAGTGACTTACCTACCACTACACTAAGGCTTCATTCTTCAGGTCACACTACTGTAATGGTTTCTCGTGTATTAAATGTTATTAAAATTACGATAAACCCAAATCATTACCTTGTAGTAATGATAATTTAAGATTATTTGTCAAAAACCGTACAACTAATCGATTGATCGAAGTCTTTAGAGATGCAGATAATTAAATAATTATCATCACTAATTACGCTCCTAACAATATCATTAGATTAACTTTGCACTGACCTCTGACTCCAATTTGACTGAACTAAACTAATAGTAACGTTTTGCTCTCTCTCATTCAGTCATCTTACAACAACCAGATTTACTGATCTTTCTCTATTTTCCACTGATGTGATTTTTTTTTGATAATTTGTGCATGGCACTTAACCAAAAACCTTTTTAAAAATATAAGTCCAAAAGTCCAGGCAAGTTCCATCGTCCAGATAACAAACAACATCATTATTCGTGGTGGTTTTCTTTTATTGTATTATATTTGACCACTTAACTCTCTAAACCACCTTTTGTCAGACTCAAGAGATTTTCTCATTAAAGAAGTGAGATTAATTGGTCTGTAATTTTCAGGGCAATTGTTATCCACTCCCTTTAAAAATAGAGTAGTAATAGCAATTCTCTAATCTTAGGTTATTATCTGTCTATTATCCTAATAGAAGTAAAAGAGAAAAACTGGTATATCTGATCTTTGACCCCTTTTAAAACCACGGGGAAAATATTGTCTGGTTCTATGGGTTTTACTATTTTCAACCTCTCAGGTTTGATTTGTATAACAAAGGGATGAATAGAATAACTCCTCGCAAAAACAATAAATTCTCTGTAAAAAAAACAACAACTTTGTAACTAGAACAAAGCACTCTCTAAATGGTTTACTGTTTTTTTTATTTAGTTCAAAGTGGCACGAGGGTTTTTTTTTTGAGCTAGCCATATCAAATTTTGAAGTCATAGAGACTAGAGTCAACTCTTAGACTATTCTTTTCAGGCCGAATAAGAGGAGATGGAGATGATTGTCACTCTTCTAATTCAACCACACTCAACGTGCAGACCACGATTTATTAATTTGTTTTTCGTAGTAAACCACGTAATACAAGCTCCACGGTTAGACATGTTAACCGAGGTCTCGCTTAACCTTATGTAAAAGGAGAAACACCCACCTTTCGAATAAAATAATTCATAAATTCATCAACTATGTATATAGAACATCTCACCTTATTGATGGAATGTCTCGTTTTGTAAATTGTTGAAATCGAGGGGAATCAAACCCTGTATTTTAGCGTTATAAGGCTACTGACTCATGGAGAACTTCTGCAAATTAAATAATTTACTGTGTAAAATATTCAAAAACTAAATCGAACAACTAATTTGATGGAGCAGAGCACTAATCGTCCTTTAAAATGAGATATTAAAACAATAAAAACAGAATCTTTCCCCTCAAGTTGCGCGGTCTACAATAATTAACAATATTTTAAGGAGAAAAACTCACCTAGAATTAAACCAGTTACAAGTCTAATGATGAATTGGGTTAATTGATTATATGAATATTACATTCATATATTAAAGGTGGTTGTTTGGCTTACGCTTACCACAACCTCTTTGGAAGTTGTTCCTCAGTGGCACAGCGGTACATCTGCGGATTCACACCGCTATAAACCGGGTTTCGATACCAGTGGTGGGTAGGGTACAGATAGCCAACTGTGTAGCTTTGTGTTTAATTCCAAATCATTTAATCAATCAAACCTTGGAAGGTAAGGAAAAGTTCCCTTTTTCAGTTGTTGAATATTGAGCATCTCAGGTTCATTACACTGTTCACACAGCTGTAAGGCCTTTATCACAGACTGATGGACACCTTCGGAAGTCCAGTTTTACTTCTTACTCCTTGTGATCCAGTTGAAGTTAATCTGTTTCAATTTTACTTCCTTCTAATTATCTTTGGTTAAAATCAAAATGGCTGTAACGTATTGGCAGTAATTTTAGACTATTTATATCATGTGTTTTTTTTTTACAACAAAGCCACATTGGACTAAACTCCGTGTCCACCGCGGAGGAATCGAACCCCGGATTTTAGAGATGCGAGTCCTTAAACTTGCCACTGACACACCGAGGGGCAGATATATCTTTAGACGTGTAATCTTTGTTTTGTTTTTAATATTCCACATCACAGTGAAACTACGTGCCATGTATTGTAATTTCATTGGTCTTTTATTTACATCAGTACACTTCTCCGGTTTTTACCACCGACAAATAACAAGCACAAGCGTCACATACGTCTGTGTGTGTGTGTTTTCTTATAGCAAAACCATATCGGGCTATCTGCTGAGCTCACCAAGGGGAATCGAACCCCTGATTTTAGCGTTGTAAATACGTAGACTTACCGCTGTTGTACTAGAGGGGCCAGATACATCTGTATAAAGACAGGTATAGACACTAGGTTCTCAATGTGACTTTTTTCAAAATTCGTCGAAGACACTTGAAAACAAACTTTTATATCGATAATTATTGATATACTCAAAAACCAAAAAATACTGCTTTGTATACTCCGATTTCCGAACAATGCATAACAAGCAATTGGGTCCAAGGCTCGAGCCGCAAAATAACAATAAGTTAATAATAGACCTTCAAGTGCGTCTATGCAAAGGCAGTTTTAAAACTATGACTCTCTTTTCCGATATTCGGCTGAGAGTAGTTACGTAGGCGGGTGGCACTGTTCCTTATTTCCTTTCCTTCGGCCAGCAATTCTAGATTGAAGATAACTATGTCTGAAACATGGTGACTTTAACCTGATTATTCAGCCCATATATCGAAATACCAAAAGCAATAGGATAAGAAAATATACATATAACCTCTCACAATTATCTTTTCTGAGGCCCGGCATGGCCAGGTGGGTTAAGGCATTCGACTCATAATCTGAAGATCGCGAGTTTCGAATCCCTGTCGCACCAAACATGCTCGCTCTTTCAGCCGTAGGGACACTATAATTGTACTGTCAATCCCACTATTCGTTGGTAAAAGAGTAGTTCAAGAGTTGGCGGTGACGACTAGCTGCCTTCCCTCTAGTCTTACACTGCTAAATTAGGGACAGCTAACATACATAGCTCTCGTGTAGCTTTGCGCGAAATTAAAAACAAAATATTTTCTGATCGCTGCCTCAATAATCGCTTTTATGTTTAAACGTAATTATTCTTCCAATAACAGCTATTATTATTATTTTCGTCGCTCCAGTGGACGATATTTTCCCTCTATTCCACCCACGTGTGTGAATTACACCCCCTGGCTTCAGGTGCTGGCCATCCGGGATCGAATCCTCCCGATCGTTCTGCACACTTCCAGCAGTGCAAGCGCTATGAGAGTGTTGGTCACACCCTCGTTGTGAACGGTGAGTGGCTTGCTGCTATCCCTTTGTTCAGTAGTCGAACAAACACGACTAAAATTGTATTTAGGAAAAATCTCGCCGATGAAAACAATATCTGATTAATTTATTTCCGTTTTTTTGTTACTTATCTGCTTTATCTGAGAATAAGATGACCAAATATCTTAACTTTCTTTGTATGGCTAAAGAAGGAAAAAAGAAAAGTATTTCGTTTTTGGTTTTAAGGATTGGACGTGAATCGTTGTCATGGTTATTAGCCTTTGGGATCACTTCAGTCCATTTGATAATTTACTATAATTACTAAACACTGATTGTTAACAGATTATATCTTGCGTTACAACTGCTACCTCAGAAAGAATCCTGAGGAGAATTTTTTACGATGCCAAGAACCTAGGATTCGATCACGGGTCATCATCTCCTTAGAGAGGATGGCGGTGTGCGTTTCGCAGTTTTGCATCAGTAATAACAAGTACGTTAGGCGGTCGTTTAGGCTACTAACAATGACAGTGTCTAGCCTAGAGGTTAGGGTACTTAAAGCACAATCTTCGAGTTGTAGGTTCGAATCACATCACCGAATATGCCTGCTCGTTCATCCATGCAGGGCACTACAATGCGACAGTCATACCCCCTTTGGTGGTGCGGAGCTAACCTTCCATCTAATCCCCCGCTGATACAGCGGTAAATCTACGGACTTACAACGCTAAAATCAGGGGTTCAGTTCCCCTCAGTGAACTCAGCAGATACCTCGATGTGGCTTTGCTATATAAAAACACACACAGCCTTCCATCCAGTCTATTATAGCTAAATTAGTGACGGCTAACGCGAATAGCTCTCGTGTACCTTTGGGCGAAATACAAAATAAAGCAATCGTTCACATTCCACTGCTACAAAACCACAAATCTCACTATGTACTCTGGAGCCGTGGGTACGTTATAAACGTGACAGCCAGAACTGCCGGGAGACGTATCCAAACAGTTGGCGTTGTTGACTAATTTACTTATTATAGTCTACCAGCGCAGACAAAACTGGAGCAGGAAAACCCAGGATGACCAAATGGTCAGGATGTTTGACCCTCGATCCGACAGTCACGGGTTCAAATCCCCTTCTCACCAAACATGATTGCTCTTTCAGCCGTGAGAGCGTTATAATGTGACGGTCAATCCCACTATTCGTTGGTAAAAGAGTACCCCAAGATTTATCTGTGGGCGGTGATGACTGGCTTCCCTCCAGTCTTTCACTGTTAATTTAGGGACTGCTTGTGCAGATATCCCGTTGCATTGCGCGAAATTCACACCAACACTAGAGTCGGTTTGCGCGAATACACGAAAATAAACGAATTCTGACGTGCTATGCAAAATACATAAGGTTGGTTTTATTTGATTTGTTTTGAATTTCGCGCAAAGCTACTCGAGGGCTATCTGCGCTAGCCGTTCGTAACTTAGCAGCGTAAGATCAGAGAGAAGTCAGCTAGTCATCACCACCAACTGCCAAGTCTTGGGCTACTCTTTTACCAACGAATAGTGGGATTGACCGTAACGTTATAATGCCCTCACTGCTGAAATGGCGAACACGTTTGGTGTGACAGGGATAAACACATAGGAAACCTTTACATCACGTCGCGAAAGTACCACTAGAAGAAAGATGGCATTTATATTCACTTTAATTTTGTGGGCCTATAATCAATGTGGTATATAAACACTTTAGAATAACCTGTTTGATAATGCAGTGAATGTCCATATTTAATCCTGGGACTAATAATAATAAGAAAAAGAAAATTAAATATTTTTTTATCTTTTTGTCCTCTTACGTGCACGCGCACACATAAAAAGTACGACAAGTGCATTTTTGTCTGCGTAAACTGTGCACTCAGTACGAAGAAAAACCAGTTTTTTTAATCGTACTCAACCAATTATTTTGTTGTTTATTTTGTTTAGCAACCTGTTCCTCCCCTTGTGACAGCTATTTGTTTTAATGGAGAGAGTGCGTGCTACATTCTACGAGCATCAAAAATGGCACTTACAATGCACACACACTAAAAGGCCATAAGGTGTTATCTAACTTCTATGACATCCATTCAACCTGGCAGTTACAGCAGTGACGTGATTTGTGTTATGATAGGAACAGAAAGAGAAGGTCGCAGCTTAGGCCCGGCATGGCCAGGATGGTTAAGACGTTCGACTCGTAATCTGAGGGTCGCGGGTTCGAATCCCTCTCGCACCAAACATGCTTGCCCTTTCAGCCGTGAGAGCGTTATAATGTGTATATCAATCCCACTATTTGTAGGTAAAAGAGTAGCCCAAGAGTTGGCGTTGGGTGGTGATGACTAGCTACCTTCCTTCTAGTCTTACACTGCTGAATTAGGGACGGTTAAGGCAGACAAACAAACAAAAACGTTCGCAGCTCACCTAGCGGGTAAAAGAGTATTAATGTAATGTTCAGGTTATTAGAGATCAGCTTCGCATTAAAACTTGTTGTCCTCTCTTTTTGATTATTTGGGACACACCGTTTAATCGTGTCCAGGATCCAGGATTGACTCCAGGGACATGTGTGTTTTAAATATTGCCTTCTGGTTTTGTTGAAAGTCATACCGCATGAAATCAGAAAGTTCAAGACTGTAATATCTGCACACCTCTGGGAAGAAAGCAGATTCCTTAACAAATTTTGGCCCCAAGGTTAGTAGCATGCCTTATTTGGTCATAATCTGTTGTCACGTTAACAAGCGCGAAGATGACGTTTAATGGGCGAAAATGTATAAATTAAAAATGGCTGCCAGATACCGTTTCTTATTTGTTAAAAGGCATGTGCGGTGAAACTGAAATGCAATCACGTGTCTAATGTCTTCCTTTATACATACATACATGCATGGAAACAAGTAACATATTTAAAAACCTCTTTATTTATTTCTGTTAATTTAAAAGAAACAAATAAAACAACACAAACACAAAAATGACGGTTTCGTATCATCCACGACATTGTTTTGTTTCTATAATGAAAGATTCTCGAGCCAGACCTACTTAACAATGTAACACAGGAAGTAATTTTATTTTATTAAATACTGGTATTTGGTAAACCTAGTAACCCTAAAAACAGCCATGTGATAGCGATAAGAAATCGTTGGTGTGATGTCCACCCTTTCCAGAATACTGCAACCCCCACTCCAGAGAGAAAGCAGTAAGTTAACAAACTTACAACGTTAAAATTCGGGGTTTCAATTAATTCTCCACGGTGGAAACAGCAGATACCTCATCGTGGGTTTGCCCTAAATCAAATAATTATGTGGTCATTGCGATTTATTTTTATGTTCACGAAATGACAGTGAATCGCAAAGTCAAATGAGTGAGAAGATTAACTCTCAGGGACACAGTCATACTTTTTGGTTGTTCGTTGTTGTCGTTTTTTAGTTTCGCGCAAAACTGCACGAGGGCATCTCCACCAGCCGTCACAAATTATTTATTAGTGCAAGACAAGAGAGAAGGCAGCTAGTCATCAACACTCACCACCACCAGCTCCTGAGCTACTCTTTTACCAGGCCCGGCATGGCCAGGTGATTATGGCACTCGACTCGTAATCTGAGGATCGCGGGTTCGAATCCCCGTCACACCATACATACTCGTTCTTTCAACCGTGGAGCCGTTATAATGGGCGGTCAATCCCACTATTTGTTGGCAAAAGAGTAGCCCAAGAGGTGGCAGTGGGTTGTGATGACTAGCTGCCTTCTCTCTAGTTTTACACTGCTAAATTAGGGACGGCTAGCACAGATAGCCCTCGTGTACCTATGCGCAAAATTAAAATAACAAACAAATACACATTGCTAGGTGAGTTATATGCTATGTATATTGGCTTAGGCCTGATCTAGCGGTTGTAGTATCGCTGTGAAATACCTATAATCTGATAGAAAGTATTGTCACAAAAAACTGTGGTGAGTTTCTAAGATTGGTATTCATTTAACAAATAAATATATAAACAAATACATGTATTATTAAGTAGGGTATTTAACATTTTGTTGGTTAGCAGTTTGGAGTTTTTTTAAGAATTTTTTGTCGCTCCGAACGTTGTAAGTACAACTGAAAAAGATCGGTGTCATATTGTTCCTCACTGGCAGAGCAGTATGTTCGTGAACTTATAACGCTAAAAATTGGGTTTCGATACCCGTAGTAGGCAGAGGACAAACTACAAACAATAACCCCCAGTAAACAGCGGCATATCTGCGTTTTCACAACGCTAGAAACGAGCTTCGATATCCTTGCTGGGCAGAGCACTTATAGCTCATTGTATAAACGACCAAAGAGTGTCATGTTCGTAAGCAACATGGCAGTTCAGGGTTAGATTCCGATGTAACTCCATGATGTTTATAACGCATACCAAATTCTTTCACTAATTTGCATCTCTTGAATTAAAAAATAGTGTGATATATATATATTTGGTTGGCTAGATTGGAGGTGCCATGGGTTCAAGGTTTTTATTACTTTTGAAAAATAAAACTTTGTTAGAAGTAGATCTGAAAATATATATATATATATATATATACATATAATTTTAAGAAGTTTCTAGACAACGCCTTTTCCAGGTGGATTCTGAAAAGAAAAGGGGTGTGGGCAGCTAATAAAGGAAGGAAAATGAAAAGCACATACAAAAACATGTATTTGTTACAGGTTTTGATCCCTAACACGTCTTAATGGCGTGAGATTCCACAGTTTTATCATGAAGGTCCAAGGACACCTCGCCCTTTATGCATTATACGCACGTGCGTAAGATTATTTTTTTCACGTTAAAATTAAGAGGACAGTAAAAATAAAATATAAATAATGTTGGGAAATAAACTTAATTTGTGTCACGTGGATGAAGATAATGAGATTTGGGGCTAAAACGGAAGGAAGAACAAAAAGGCTTAAGGAAAATAATGTATGGAAATTATAAAGAAAGTGATATTTTTTTTCCGTCTTTTTCTTATCTCCGTCTAAGGGAATAAAATAGTTCTGTATTTATCTGATTTTGCAATATTCTTGAAGTTTTGGAATTTGCGACGTGATACGATTTTTTTTATATAATCATGATGGGGTGCCAGGGACTTTACCCCCTGGTTTCACTTTCTGTGAGGACTTAATCTCTAAATCTTCTTGGGAAATGATACCCCCAGACATCCCGTGCCTAGTTTCATTTATTTTCTGCTCATTTTGGTTTTGAATTTCGCGCAAAGCTACACGGGGGCTATCTGCGTTCGCCGTCCCTGATTTAGCAGTGTAAGGCCCCCACGGCTGACAGGGCGAACATGCTTGGCGCGACGGGGATTCGAACACACCACCCTCAGATTACGAGTCGATCGCCCTAACCCACATCGCCATGCCAGGCCCTTATCTGCTCGTATCCACGGCGTTAATACTGAATGCATGTTTCAGTGAAATCATTTGGTTTGAATTTCGCGCAAAGCAGCACGAGGGATATCTATGCTAACCGTCCCTAATTTAGTAGCGTAAGACCAGAGGGAAGACAACTAGTGAACACCACCCACCGTCAACTCTTGGGCTACTCTTTTACCAACGAATAGTGGTATTGATCGTCACATTATAATGCTCCTGCAGCTGAAAGTGCGAGCACGTTTGGTATGACGGGGATTGGAACCCGCGACCCTCGGATTACAACTCGAGGTGCCTTAACCACCTGGCTATACCGAACCGAAGAGAAAGTGACAAAGAAATTTAATATTCTGATATTAAAGTGTATTGATATGTTTATATACTGAGTTAGTCAAATAATATGCACTCAAGAAGCGAACATTAAATGCATTGCATTTTTAACGTGTGAAATTGAGGTACATGGACGCAGTTCGTTGCATGCAAAAACTTAAGGTAGGTTGTGTTCAGTGTTAAATATTATATATATATCTGTTATTCTTACACAGTAGCTTTAAATCTTATGCAACATATCCCTAGAAATATTAGATTATCGGAAGAAATCACTATTTGATTTGTTTGTTTTAGAGTAAAGATACATTGGACTATCTTTGTGTTCACCACGGGAAATCGATTCCCGAATTTTAGCGTTATAAGCAGTATCACTGTCTCACCGGGAAACAATATTTATGTTGTGAATAGTAAATAAAAGTTGAATGTGTGAACTCTAAATAAGTGGTGTTTAGAGATGGTAAATAGAAATGAAGTGGCTAAACCTGAAAGATCAAACTATGTTAACACCTATTTGCATTGGTGAGGGTCAAAGTGCACATTCCATGACCTTTTACAATGTGACGTTGAACATGGTATTATGTATTTGATGACATAGTTTTGTCAACTAATTATTTTATCACTACACCACTGAGTTAGTAACAGGTTTTAGAACACACGGAGAAATTCAAGGACATACCAAAAACATCCGTGGATATCCACTTTGGGTGTTCTTGGGGTCGGGCAAATAAGAAGGGCAAATTGTACGATGAAAAGAAATATTTTTATTACTCCCCTTACCCTCTTCACCGACTTGTCAGAGTCTGAGTCAGACTTACGTTTTTAATTCACAGAATATTCTGAGTACAAATATTTTCTGACACATGTTTTTTGTATTTTTATGTTTAGTAGACTTTTACCAAATACTCGAGTATTCGAGTACATACAAGAAACGAATTGTGAAGTGTACTAAATATTGTATCCCCAATAGGTGTTCGATTGATTAAACAACAAACTCTGTTCGATATTCTCTCCAAGAGGCGTTCCTTTATTACGCTCTCTTGTTATGTAAACGATTTAGATCTTATATCACAATATTAAAAAAAAATCTCTTGTTAGATATAGTTTACTTACTATCATCCTAATTAAGACAAATCTCACGTTCTTCTTACTTAAGACGGAACTCACTTTCACCTGACTTGTGACCAAATGCCACTTTTTTCCATCTTACTTAAGAAGAAAGTAAGTTGCTTATATCTTACTTAAGAGTAAGTTACTTATTCATATCTTACTTAGAACGAAAGCCACTTATTCCTGTCTTACTTAAGACGAAATTCATTTACTCACATCTTACTTATGACAAAAGTCACTTTCTCCTATCATACTTATGACAAAAGTCACTTACTTTCACCTTAATTAAGACAAACGGTACTTAATTCCATCTTAATTAAAATATAATCATCGATATTGAGACATGAATCTCTTTCTGACGTCTTATTTCAAAACATAAGTGACTTACTTTTGCCTTATTTAAAACACGAGAGAATTTAGATGTCTTAGTTATGACATAACTTACATACTCTTGTCTTACATAAAAATATACATTTCTTACTTTCCTATTTAAGATGTGTCTCTTATTTATAGTTTATTTAGAGACTTAAGCCACTTTCGTTTTATTTAAAACAGTTACTTATTTCTGTCTTATTCAAAATCACATGTACTCGTGTTTTATTTAAGACATAAGTTCCTTGCTACCTACCGTCTTACTTAAAATATTGACACCTATTTCGTCTTACTTAAGTTATATGGTCTTTAAAGCATATCGTATGTTTCCGTTTTATTTAAAAACATACGTAACTTACTTCCGTTTTACTTCCATCTTATATGACACGAGTTCCGAATCTAGAGGGTTTTGTTTCCCTTACTTATCTTACATCACTAGATTTGAATGATAGTGAATAAATACATAAATATGGTTGAACATGAGTTCCTTTAACGTGTAAATATTATGATTTTTAGTTAAAACGTATCAATAAATTTGTTTCTGGTACTTTAGTTTTTTATGACACAATGAACGTTAGACTGGAAAAGTGAGAACGTTTATTCAGAACATAACAGTGCTAGGACTAGAAATCACCTGCCTCAAATAGCTTTACGAACCTGTCGTAAGTTTTTATTAAGAGTCGAAAATTACATGAGTCAACAACTATCTCTCACTCCACTGTTTCGTGACGGTTTGGCTGATGTTACCAACGCCCTCAGAAGCGACTTTTGACTGTCATTGGTCCAACGATACCATCTAAGCTCCCTGATAAAGAAAGTACGATCAAGGTTCCACATACTATTGGCTACTCAGTCCGCCAATCACAAACATGATTCGTTCTCTGTGCTCACTCTTGTATGACGAAATCAATTGTCCTCATGCGAGTAGGGAAATATATGGTTATTCAAGTGGAAATACACATACCCTAATGGCCGGCAGCTTGCACAAGCGTGTAGAATATGTTATCAATTTCACACCAGATGGTGGATTAATTATTTGACTTCCTTGAAAAAAAATAATGTATTTCGAGATTATTTCAACAGTTCCATTGTCAAACAAACGTCTACAGAACTATTCAAATACTAAACAACAACAAAAAACAAAAACTAGCAAGCAAACGTATGATAAAGGACATTAAAAGATTACAAACAAATAAACTAAAAAAATCTGATTTCTTTCATTACTATTGTTTGATTATATTCTGTGTACACAGTGATTTGAAATACAAAAGGCCTGTGCTATTAAGCACATGAAAACATATAGTAAGTAAAGGTGTAATCATTTATTTTTTCTCACATCTGTTCACCCTAGTGGGTCAACGGTAAGTCTTCGGATTTAAGAGGTTCGATTCCCCTGGGTTGACACAGCAGATAGCTCCATGTGGTTTTGCTATGGCAGAATACATTGTCATTATCCGAAAAACTCAGAAAAAAAATGTAAGATTTGGTTTAATAGCAAACACATTCTGCACAATGAAACTTGAAAACAATATTTAGTTGGTCAGACAAAGTGAGAGGCTGGTAAACGAGTGCGTTAGTCTATGAATTTGTATTTTAAAAACGTGTTAAAATATTTCTTAACACGTTTTCACTCGATGTGGTACGTCACGTTGCAGCTTATGAAAAGATTTGGTTTGAATTTCGAGAAAAGCTACTCTGCACTAGCCGTCCCTAAATTAGCAGTGTGAGACTCCATGAAAGGCAACTAGTCATCGCCACCCACCGCCAACTCTTGGGCTACGCTTTTACCAACGAAGAGTAGGGTTGACCGTCACGTTATAACGACCCTAAGGCTGAAAGGGCGAGCCTGTTTGGTGTGACAGGGATTACGAGTTGAGTGCCTTGTCCCCTGGCCATCCCGGGCCACGGGGAAAAAAAAAAGAATATTTAAATGAACGTAGGCTTTCCCAACACAGAAATATTTTACCTGAATTTGGAACTAATGATTATATATATATATAACTTTGCATTCTTTAAATATAAAAACATTTGAATTTAACAAATAAAACACTATTTTGTTGGCCGTGATTCTTAAATAATATCCAATGATATTGCCGTACATGTGCTACAGTGTCTCCATCTGTACCTATTAAATGTGTGACTGCGTACGTTTTTTAAAAAAATTATTCTCTAGTTTTGGTGCTTGGGCTTAACAAATTATTTGGTTCATTTCTTCTGTTTGACTTTATTAACATTGTCCAGCTCTCTCTTTGTTTTCCAATTTTTATTATCAATGCTACAGATAAAAAAAAAACAATTTAAAGGTCAAATTTTATTATGGATGACGTAACGTCGTCTCCAAAATGGAAACCATACAACCCGTTCTCAACTGTACGTTCATTTAGAAATAAAAATAAAAACAACATTAGCTTCCCTTCCCCCTAAACATTGACGTATTTCCCGTCACACGCACTAGTATTCATCAAGGTCTTACTTCTGTTAAAACAGTTTCCGTTACTTATACTGCTCCGAACTGCAGAATGTGTAGTTCAGCGACAAGTTTGAGAACTTATAAGGTTAAATTCGAGGTTCAATCCCATGGATAGGCATAACGGAAATAACCCATTCTGAATCTCTGCCCTTCTAACAAACAGAACAATTTTACTACAAAATACTGTTTCAGTAATATTTGGTTGAGTGCAGGTGCATAAATATTGTTTGATGTATTATGTAAACATTGTTTGATGTATTATGCAAACATTGTTTAATGTATTATGTAAATATTGTGTAATGTATTATGTAAACATTGTTTGACGTATTATGTAAGCATTGTTTAATGTAATATGTAAATTTTGTTTGATGTATTATGTAAACACTCTTTGACGTATTATGTAAATATTGTTTGATGTATTACGTAAACGCTCTTTGATGTATTATGTAAACTTTGTTTAACGTATTATTAAAACATTGTTTAATGCAATATGTAAACTTTGTTTGCTGTATTATGTAAAATTTGTTTGACGTATTATGTAAACTTTGTTTGACGTATTGTGTAAACTATGTTTCATGTATTGTGTAAACTTTGTTTGATGTATTACATAAACTTTGGTGTATCGTGTAATACAAAATTGTTAGTCAAAGCTAATGAGTTTAATGCTCCTTGAGATTTGTTGTCCCACACTAAATACAACCTAAAATGACATAAATAATCACAAAGTCTGGATCTGTCGAGAAGTAGAATAATCAAGAAACAAAAATTCAAAACTCTGCGTCGTCTCCCAGGAATTACATAAAAAAAGACAACTTTTTTCCCATCCTTCACAACGTGTGAGAATAGTTGTTATCTTTAAGTATGTTATTCATGTAAAAACATGGAAAAGTAACCTAATCAGGAAATAGTGTGCATCACGGTGCATCTTTCTCGGAGTAACTTCCGGTCTTTAAACATATCAAGTTTGAAAATGTCCTTCTTTCTGTGGTTAGAAAGGAACGTTCGAGTTACAGGCAGACCTTTCCAGAGTTTCAATTATACAGTAACAGTAAAATCTCAGTGTGGTTTAGAGTTAACGATGCAACATTCTCAGAATATCATTAACTAGATGACCCAGTCTTATGTCATTTAACGAAACCACTGAAGGTCTCTCTCTTCCTCTATGTACATGTATGTGCCTTCAAAGTATTCTCCGGATTTTTGTAAATAAATCGTAATAGGACAACTAGTAACAAAAACAATATACAACCCGTCCTTCTTGTTGTATAACAAATTATACGTCACAATACTTACTATTACCACAGAGTTCAAAAAACGCTACAACATTCTTACACACTTTAATCAATATTGTACGTTTTAAGTATTCTTACATTACTATAGACACAATAACATGATTTTTAAGTACGATTTACTATATTAATGTAGCTACTTCCAATATAACAGTTACAAGTATTGTTACATTACAACAGACACAATACCATAATATATTAAGTACGAAGGCCCGGCATGGCCAATCGTGTTAAGGCGTGCGCCTCGTAATCTGAGGGTCGCGGGTTCGTATCCTCATCGCGCCAAACATGCTCGCCCTTTCAGCCGTGGGGGTGTTATAATGTGACAGTCAATCACACTATTCGTTGGTAAAAGAGTAGCCCAAGAGTTGCGGTGGGTGGTGATGACTAGCTGCCTTCCCTCTAGTCTTACACTGCTAAATTAGGGATGGCTAGCACAGATAGCCCTCGAGTAGCTTTGTGTGAAATTCAAAACAAACATTAAGTACGATTTAGTGTATTACTGTAAATACTTCTAATATAATAGTTACAAGTATTCTTACATTATTATAAACACAATAACATGAGTGCAATTTACTTTATTACTGTAGGTACTTTTAATATAATATTTACAACCATTCTTATATTATTATAGACACAATAACAGGATGTATTAAGTAAGTTTTACTTTACTATTATAAATATTTCAACATAATAATACAATTATTGTTCCATTATTTTACACACAATAACATCATATATTAACTATTTTTACTTTATTACTGTAGGTACTTCTAATTAAATATTTGCATGTACTGTTACATAACTATAGAAACAATAATATGATACATTAAGTACGATTTACTTCATTACTGTAGATACTTTCAATGTATTCTATAAACAACATAACATAATAGATTAAGAACGATTTAGTGTATTACTGTAGATACTTCTAATATAATATTACAAGTATTGTTTTATTACTATAGACAAAATAACATGATATACTAACTACGTATTACTTTAATACTGTAGGTGCATCTAATATAATAGTTACCAGTACTGTTGCATTACTAAAGATACAATAACGAGAAATATTAAGTACGATTTACTTTATTACTGTAGATACTTCTAATTTAATAGTAACCAGTACTGTTACATTACTATAAGAACAATAATATCATATATTAAGTACGTTTTACTTTACTCCTGTAGATACTTCTAATCTAAGAGTAACCAGAACTGTTACATTACTATAAGAACAATAATATCATATATTAAGTACGTTTTACTTTACTCCTGTAGATACTTCTAATCTAAGAGTAACCAGAACTGTTACATTACTATAAGAACAATAATATCATATATTAAGTACGTTTTACTTTACTCCTGTAGATACTTCTAATCTAAGAGTAACCAGAACTGTTACATTACTATAAGAACAATAATATCATATATTAAGTACGTTTTACTTTACTCCTGTAGATACTTCTAATCTAAGAGTAACCAGAACTGTTACATTACTATAAGAACAATAATATCATATATTAAGTACGTTTTACTTTACTCCTGTAGATACTTCTAATCTAAGAGTAACCAGAACTGTTACATTACTATAAGAACAATAATATCATATATTAAGTACGTTTTACTTTACTCCTGTAGATACTTCTAATCTAAGAGTAACCAGAACTGTTACATTACTATCTAATCTAAGAGTAACCAGAACTGTTACATTACTATAAGAACAATAATATCATATATTAAGTACGTTTTACTTTATTCCTGTAGATACTTCTAATCTAAGAGTAACCAGTACTGTTACATTACTATAAGAACAATAATATCATATATTAAGTACGTTTTACTTTACTCCTGTAGATACTTCTAATCTGAGAGTAACCAGAACTGTTACATTACTATAAGAACAATAATATCATATATTAAGTACGTTTTACTTTACTCCTGTAGATACTTCTAATCTAAGAGTAACCAGAACTGTTACATTACTATCTAATCTAAGAGTAACCAGAACTGTTACATTACTATCTAATCTAAGAGTAACCAGAACTGTTACATTACTATAAGAACAATAATATCATATATTAAGTACGTTTTACTTTATTCCTGTAGATACTTCTAATCTAAGAGTAACCAGAACTGTTACATTACTATAAGAACAATAATATCATATATTAAGTACGTTTTACTTTACTCCTGTAGATACTTCTAATCTAAGAGTAACCAGAACTGTTACATTACTATCTAATCTAGTAACCAGAACTGTTACATTACTATCTAATCTAAGAGTAACCAGAACTGTTACATTACTATAAGAACAATAATATCATATATTAAGTACGTTTTACTTTACTCCTGTAGATACTTCTAATCTGAGAGTAACCAGAACTGTTACATTACTATAAGAACAATAATATCATATATTAAGTACGTTTTACTTTACTCCTGTAGATACTTCTAATCTGAGAGTAACCAGAACTGTTACATTACTATAAGAACAATAATATCATATATTAAGTACGTTTTACTTTACTCCTGTAGATACTTCTAATCTAAGAGTAACCAGAACTGTTACATTACTATCTAATCTAAGAGTAACCAGAACTGTTACATTACTATAAGAACAATAATATCATATATTAAGTACGTTTTACTTTACTCCTGTAGATACTTCTAGTATAATATCTAAAAGTATTTTTAAATTACTATAAACACAATAACATGATATATTAAGTATGTTTTACTTTGTTACTGTAGATACTTCCAATATAATAGTTACAAATATTGATCCAATACTATAGACACCATAACATAATGGATTAAGTACTATTTAGTGAATTACTGTAGATACTTCTAATATAATACTTAAAAGTATTGTTACATTACTATAGAAACTTAACACAATGGATTAAGTTCGTTTTCGTGTATTACAGTCGGAACGTCTAATAAATATTAACAAGTATTGTTATGTTATTACAGACAATATAACACAATACTTTTAGTCAAATTTGCTTTGTTACTATAGATACTTCTAATATAATAGTTACAACTATTGTTATATTATTATAGACACAATAACATGATATATTAAGTAAGTTTTACTTTATTACTGTATTTATTACTTTATTTTAATATTATATTAGAAGTATTGTTAAATTACTATTGACAAAATAACGATATATAAAGTACGACTTACTTTATTACTGTCGATACTTCAAATATAATAGTTACCAGAACTGTTACATTGCCATAAACAAAATAATATCATATATTAAGAATGTTTTCCTTATTACTGTACATTAGATGCATGTAATAGTTACAAGTATTGTTTCATTACTATAGTCACAATAACATAATAGATAATTTACGATTTACTTTATTACTGTATATATTTCTAATATAATAGTTACAAGTATTAATGCTTACATTTCTATAAGCACAATGATAAAATATATTAAGTACGTTTCACTTTATTTCTGTAGTTACTTTAATATAATATTAGAAATGTTAATGCATTAAAATAGAAAGAATAACATGGTATATTAAGTACGTTTTACTTTATTTCTGTACATACGTGTAACACAATAGTTACCAGTACTGTTACATTGCTACAAACACAATAATATCATATATTAAGTATGTTTTACTTTGTTTTTGTAGGTACTTTAATATAATATTACAAGTATTGTTACATAACTATGGACACAATAACATAATAGATTAAGGCGATTTAATGCATTACTGTAGATTCTTCTTATATAGTAGTTACAAGTATTGTTTCATTACTGTAGACTCAATAACATGATTACTTTATTGCGATTTACTTAATTATTGTAGATACTTCTAATATAATAGACAAAACTATTGTTACAACATTATTATAGACACATTAACTTGAAATATTAACTACATTTTTATTTATTGTTGTTGATACTTTAATTTAATAGTTACAAGTATCGTTACATAACAATAAATACAATAACATAATGGATAAAGTACTATTTAGTGCGTTACTGTAGAAGATTCTTCTAATATAATAGTTACAAGTATTATTACATTATTATGGACAAAATAACATCATATACTAAGTAAATTTTACTTTTTTACTATAGATCCTTCTAATATAACAGTTAAGAGTATTGTTACAATACTATAGACACAACAAAATAATAGATTAAATACGATTTAGTGTGTTACTGTAGATACTTCTAATATAATAGTTACAAGTAATGTTACATTACTATTGACCCAATAACATAATACTTTACGTACAATTTCTTTATTACATTATAACAGTTACAATAAAATAATAGATTAAGTACGATGTAGTGTGTTACTGTAGATACTTCTAATATAATAGGTACAAGTATATTTACATTACTATAGACAAAATAACATCATATACTAAGTACGTTTTATTTCTTTACTGTAGGTTCTTATAATATAATATATACAGGTATTGTTACGTTACTACAGACATTATAACAGGATATATTAAGTACGATTTACTTTATTACTTTAAATTCTTCTAACATAACAGTTACACGTACTGTTACATTACTATACACCCAAAAACATAATAAAGTACCATTAACTTTTTTACTGTTGGTACTTCTAATATGATATTTATAAGTATTGTTACGTTGCTATAGACACTTTAACATCATATATTAACTCCGTTTTACTTTATTACTGTAGATCCTTCCAATATAATAGTTACAAGTATCGTTACATTACTATAAATACAATAACATAATGGATTAAGTAAGTTTTAGTATATTACTGTACATACTTCTAATATAATAGGTACAATTATTGTTACTTTGCTATAGACACTATAACATGACACATTAAGTACGATTTGCTTTATTACTGTAGATACTTCTAATAAAATAGTTACAAGTATTGTTACATTACTATAGACACAATAACATGATACATTCACTACGTTTTACTTTATTACTGCAGATCGGTGGTCGAAAATCATGTTTGATCACTAGTGAATTTGTTGTTGTTTTTTAAAAATTGATATTATATTGGGTCAGTAATATGATTCTTAATGTCAGTACTCAGGTTCTCTTCGCTATAATTTATCATACAATTCTCTGTATCCATGAGGAACACTATCCATTAATATTTTTGTTCTTCTCAACTAAAACGATTGTTGCAATGGTGAAACCATCTTTCTTTGGGTCATCCAAATAATTTCCTCGGGCTTCTTGGTGATATGCAGGTCATAGGTTGTCCACCACTGCTCTAGCAATTAAAATTGTATTTTCAAGTACATTGCAATATAATTATATTCATATAGACAAACAATAAGACATTAAAGCACAGTTTTATTTTACTATAGCAATGTATGGATTTCTTTTGTTGAAACAAATATTCCATTACTGTATTGATAAATGTAGAATCACATGCACCAGATATGGCATCATATGGTGTTGGTGTACAATATGTAGCATTATATGGTGCAGGTGTACAATATATAGCATCATATGGTGTCGTGATGCATCAGGAACGAACACGGTGTTGCCTTGAAAAAGTCCCCTAATTAACACTAAGTTTTAAGTTATAATACAATAGTAACTTACTAAGACTACATATGTATTTAAAAGTATATAATATCTAATTTTATTTTGTATTTATAAGAATATTTTTTATATTTTAATATTTTAAACGCAAATGACACCTTACATGATATATTGGCTTCAAGCCTAACTACTTTTATCTGAACAGCGAGGGTGACTGATGTTTGTTTAACGGTCCCAAATGTGAAGTGTGTTCTGCAACATACATAGCATCAAACCTTGGACTCTGCTAGATCTGCATTCTAGCAAATTAACCAGTAGACCGTGACAGACCCACGACTTTGGAAGGCTGCCAACTTTGTGACAGTTGATTAGGTCTCTATAAACCATACACTTTTAAATTATATTGAAGTCGTTTTGACACCTTACCTAAATTAATTTTTTACGACTTATTTTTCAACTGGATTCATTCTTTCCATACTTGAGGTTTCAACCTGATCGGATCAAACTATCCAAAGAATGGTGAGTAAAAGCTACGAAGAATTGAGTCATTTAAAAGAAATCCCTTTCCCATTTTTGTTACAAGTATCAGAAAAGCGACACCACCATTTTTGTTTTGTGTACAGAAAAGATTATTAAATGAATGACCAAAAGGTGACCTACCATTTTGTGTCCAGGAAGGTTATTAAGTGAGATAGAAAAAACTGAAACTACCATATTGTGTTCAGAAAAAATTGGTGAGCGAAAACGCAAGAGATAACACCACCATATTGTGTCTAAAAAAAAAGTTTGAGGAAAATAGCAAAAATTTGCAAGCAGAAAAGTGTCTTAAGTAATAAACAGTGGGTGACATTTACCTGTACAGTTTCTAGATTTCGGTCATATATAAAACATTTAGCGTAGGGCATTTAAGTAACGGAACACTTGTTTTACAATTCTAATAGCTTAAGAAGTAACAATTTATTGTTAAAATATCTCGTTTATTAGTAATACTCTGATGATTAGATTATAGATCTGAAGACCTACAGTTTCGGAGGTGTATATAGGAAATGCCGAACCCAATTCTAGCTTTCAGCTTTGGACACGTTATAAAAGTGGAAATCACAACCCCATTATATGTTTCAAAAATAGGATAAAAGCCCTCACTGCGGTAAGTGTTAGTACCTGCCTGCCTGTCCCGGATACGTAGTCGACACTGGGAAGGCTACATTAGAATTCCAGGGGTCTCTTATTTCTCCAGTTCGCTTGCCCTGAAAAGGGCCGGAGTATTTTGGAATACTCCGGCCCAAAAGCACTACAACAACAACATAATAGTAGCGGACATGAAAGCTAGGGGTGGTGGAAAAGGTCTTGTGCATCTGACACTCCTGGGTATTTAAAAATTCAACATACCCAAATACACACAAAGAAGAAGCGAAGCCAGTTCGTTCAAGTGCGCATGCGCAGAAATATTATGGTAAATAATTTGTTTTTCTCAATCCAACTGAGTCGATATATGTCGTTCTGGTGATATCCGAAGATGCCAATAATTACACGCTATCAACACGTCCCCTGGAGCGACAACGGTATGTCTACGAACTTGAAACTCTAAAATCCGGAGTTCGATTCTCCGCAATGAACAGAGCAGATAAACCCAATGTGGCTTTGCTACAAAACAAACAAACAAAATCCATCAAACAATAATAGCGCTGACGAGGGGAATCTAAACAGCCATCTCTCGAATATATAGAATGAATGAAATATTCAACAGCTTATTGTAAAAAAAATATTATTTTTTCTTGATGAAACTTTGTAGAATGGACGACAACTGCCTGTTGTGGAGACACAAGTGTAGAGGACGAAGTTTCATCATGAATACTCTGCCCAAACAACCTATCAAAGAATTAATTTTCTTGATTAAGCATTCGAAAGGCTTCAGCTAAAGAAAAAAAAACGCTGCCGTACGAAAAAAACAATATGTAAAAAAGAAATTCTAAGTGCTTTAATATTCACAACGTTTCGACCCTGGACGCCCTTCCATTGCAGTTTTAAAATCACCAGAGGAAGGGCGTTGTAATTGGGAGATTTCGAATATCAAACTCAACCCATCTGTAATATCATATATAGAGACTTTTATGTATGAACATATTCACATATATTTCTATTAATGCCGATGACAAATTATATTGATGCATTGTAGATGTTTTAACATTCACAACCCACAAGCCCAGCAGTAAGTCTGAAGGCTCGTAACGCAAAAAATAAACTGGATTTCGATACTCATGGTGGACACAGCACAGACAGCCATTTCTGTAGCTTTGTGTTTAATTCTCCCGTAAACGTTATTTTTAATGTACTATTTTTACTTAATAAATACGTAGAATAGGTGTGAACACGTGTAAAATTACTCAACCTCCAACATCGCATATCGTTAAGTGTTACATCAAAAGCGACTATCTTTTATTAGACAGGTTTCAACGCCGACTTTAATACTTCCTGTATCGTATGCAGAGTGCTTCTGTCAGTCCAAACTTGGTGGCGCTGCAGGTGGCGTTAAAATTTATTAGGTACTAAATCTTAGCGTGTAATTAGGTTTAGTAGCGTATTACGTCAACTTGAATTATGACTGACTCCGACCCTAGGAGAACGATCATGGCCTTTATCACAGGGCGGTCAGTGGAGCCTTTGTTGACCATAAGCTGACCCATGGGACTCATATTGGTGTAACCGGACATAACGCTTTTACTAAGTGCGTTGCTGCTAATGGATGCGAAATGAGCGAGGACGCTATTTACTGCTGACAGACTTACACGGGCCTAACTTGAAGATTTGACCACGTGGGCTTAACAATATCGTGCCATGCGTCACGCGGCTATCGCACGAGCTGCCTCTAGGTCACATTTGAACTCGACACAAGATTGACGAAGCTCTCGTAATTTCCGCCAGCAAACACAGAAAATGTCGTTTTCTTGGTTTGTGTCCTAATAATGGAAGTCATTTGGAACATATAAAATGTCTTTTATTTTTTGACCCAGTTGACAAATAGTCATTCGTTTCCTGCAGGAGTTAGTGAGACTTATTGTCTTGCGATAGCTCATGACAATATTAAACTCACACGACGAAAAACTTTGGTACGTGTTACATTTATTGGCTTGATTTTCATTGACAGTACTACAACTTAATGCCGTGATAGAGATATCATACTTTTCTCCTAAATAAAGTGTTCAGCTCGCTAACATATGTCCTAAATGACGTATTCACACATGATATGAAAGATTTATGATTTCAGAAACCTATTATATGAGGTCATTGTATAATTCTAAGCACAACTGTTGATCCGTTAATCTAGGTTTAGTAATAACACAACTCTGTATTACGAACGACAATATTTTATTACACGAATACACCAAGTTACTACATCATGACTCCTATGAATTATTTGACTCACGAGGCCACAATAATTTTCTCTTTCATGGCTTTCGTAACACTTGTGCTGTAAGGCTACAAAATGTTTCGTTTTCCTGGTTTATGCAGTTATTCTATTGTGATATTAAAACATGTTTTCATTTAATATCTATTTTACTACATTATCCCTGAAGGTTACACAACTTTAATAACTCACAATTTTTATACATTATTTTTCTTGTTCAGCTAGATAATTCTATTTCATGAGTCTTGCCATACCAGACGTTTCTGTTTCATAACTCTTGATGAGTCCCATACAGTAATTGTCTTGTAGGACTACAAGATACTTCTGTTTTCTTACTCCCATACAGTATTTGTCTTGTAGGATTATTAGATACTTCGGTTTTGTGACTCTCATATAGTAATTGTCTTGTAGGACTACAAGATACTTCTGTTTTCTTACTTCCATACAGTATTTGTCTTGTAGGATTATTAGATACTTCGGTTTTGTGACTCTCATATAGTAATTGTCTTGTAGGACCACAAGATACTTCTGTTTTCTTACTCCCATACAGTATTTGTCTTGTAGGATTATTAGATACTTCGGTTTTGTGACTCCCATACAGTATTTGTCTTGTAGGACTACTAGGTACTTCTGTTTTGTGACTCCCATAAAGTATTTATCTTGTAGGACTACTAGGTACTTCTGTTTTGTGACTCCCATACAGTATTTGTCTTGTAGGACAATAAGGCATTTCTCTATTGTGACTCCTATATAGTAATTGTCTTGTATGACTACAAAGTGCTTCTGTTTTGTAACTCCCATACAGTAATTGTCTTGTAGAACTACAAGAGACTTGTGTTTTCTGACTCCCATACAGTGATTGTTTTGTAGGACTACTAGATACTTCTGTTTTGTGACTCCCATACAGTATTTTTTCTTGGAGGACTACAAGTTACTTCTGTTTTATGATTCCCATACAGCATTTGTCTTGTAGGACCACAAGATACTTCTGTTTTTGGCTCACATAGAGTGAGTGTCTCGTAAGGCTACAAACAAGACGTTTCTATGTTATGGTTCTCATGTGTATACAGCATGTTTCTAGCCAGTGGAGGCGGTTCACGGAAAGCAATCGCTTTGATCAGTACTTAAGTCAACCGCGACTCCCGGCTTCAGGGGCTATTACAACGGTGCCTTGCCGACAAAGATAGTTGGCATTAGCCGAAAATATGACGTCGGTTTTTGGGGATCAAGACACTGTGAAGCCCTGGCGGCATAAATACCAAGTAAACTAGGCTCAGAAATGGCATATGTGGAGAGTCGAATGTATCCCGTTATTTCAACCAATTAACAACAGTTTATGTGTTCGGGAATCCTGATTGCAACAAGTGTTTCTCAAAAGTGGTCTACAAGACACAATACTATTTTTACCTTAGCGTATGATAGAGGTATGCGCTAGTGGAAGACCACAAAACATACGGAAGAAATTATGTTTCATTTGAAAAACGTGCGTTTAGAACGTGAACGCTGTTGTAAGTTCAGCCACAGCTTTAAGTAGCAAACAAACATTGGCTCATATCCTTGGAACATGTATTTCAATACAGTGACCCACAACTATAGAACACGTTTCAATAATAGTGACCAATACCTATAGAACAAATGTTTCTATATAGTGACCCACTCCTGTATAACATAAATGTTTCTATATAATGGCCCAAACCAATAGAACTTAAATGTTTCTACATAGTGACCCATACCTATAGGGCATAAATGTTTCTATATAGTGACCCACACCTATAGAACACGTTTCAATATAACGACCAACTTCTATAGAACATAAGTGTTTCAATGAACCATTTTTATAATCTGAGCAAAAGAATCACTTGTTTTCTACCTATTTTTTTGTGAAATGCTGGAAAATGTTTTTCAGAGTTCGCACTCGCAGGTTATCAGAGAGAAATGAAACCGTGGAAACTTTCTGAGATCTAATTCCATTACACTTGCTTCTTTGAAGTTCGTAAAGAACCGTATTCATACATAGAGTTGTTTTTCGGTCGAGTTCCTGACTCTCATTGGCCGATTTATTTATTATTTAAAACACGTGCATATCCACTCTTGAGACTAAACATTTTTTGTTTGTTTTAGGCCTAATCAGGGAGCTTAGAATAAACAATTTCGGGTTTAAAATATACTACTTTAAACAAGGCTTAAGTTTTTACCAATATCCTTTGGCATATCATGACAAAAACTTCAGTAGCAACACGTGAAATAATAATAAGATAAGTAGTAACACTGAATGAAACCTAACACAAGAAAACGGTTAGTTTTAAGTCATTCTTATCACCTGTATATCTCCACCATTAACACTGGCTCCATCATCTACATAGACAATGTGTAAACATTTATATATGTATATATACTACAATGAGGGCTTTCAACAAATTTTCAAACGAGATGAAATCTGTAACTTATGTAATACGAAAATGTAGTGTTTAAGATATCAGACTATGTTCAGTGCCAATTTGTGAATATTGTTGTCCAGTAATCATAATGCACTGTTTAAGATATCAGGCTATGTTCAGTGCCAGTTCATGAATACTGTAGTCCAATAATGACAATATATTGTTTAAGATATCAGGCTATGCTCAGTGCCACTTCATGAATACTGTTGTCCAATAATGATAATGTAGTGTTTAAGATATATAACTATGTTCAGTGCCACTTCATGAATACTGTTGTCCAATAATGATAATGTATTGTTTAAGATATATAACTATGTTCAGAGCCAGTTCGTGAATACTGTAGTCCAATAATGATAATATATTGTTTAAGATATCAGACTGTGTTCAGTGCCAGTTCGTGAATACTGCTGTCCGATAACACTGGTTTACAAAAAAATATTTTTTGTCTGAGGCAAGAATGTGAATAACTGTTTTTTACTAATTTGGGTGTGCTGAATTCAAATTTATAAACAGTTTTGCTCTATCGCCTCTAGTTTTCTGGCTTTTAAATAGTCTCATTTTAGTATATACAGAGTATATACGTGCTTATTTCAACAGTTGCAGCAGCTTATTACAGATAAAACAGGATAGATAAAGAACATTGACGGAATAAATATACTTGGATGACACAATGTACACAATTCATAGTACCGCAGACAGTTAGAAGTGTGTTTTCTTAGATGATCTGGTGTATTTTGCCTCTGGGATGTCACGCAAGAGCATCCAGCAAAAGTCTCCCATCATGCTGGGGTTCCACTTGCCTTGGTAGTTGCTCTCCATCTTCGTAATGTCTTGGTGGAATCTTTCTCCGTGCTCATCAATAACTGCTCCAAGGTTTGGAGGGAAGAAGTTGAGGTGGGAATGGTGAAAATGAATTTTGAGTGACATTCAGCATCCCATATCCTCATAAGTCTTTAGCAACTTCTCAATACAGGCTTGATAATTTGGTACGCGTGTGTTACCAAGGAAGCCACTACAGACTGACTTAACTGCTTCCCATGCTCTCAGTTCCTTTAAGGTAAGAAGCTCCTCAAAATCAGTATCCTTCAGCACTTCTCGGATTTGAGGTCCGACAAAGATGCCCTCTTTGAGCTTAGCAGCACTGAGACCTGGGAACACAGTAGACAAGTGTTGGAAGGCAGCACCATTTTTGACCATGGGCTTCACGAAATTCTTCATCAAACCAAGCTTGATGTGAAGAGGAGGAAGAAGCACCTTCTTCATGTCAACCATAGGATTCTCCTTGACGCTGTGTTCGCCAGATACGAAAGTGCTTCTAGACCCCCAGTCTTTCTGCTTGTAATGCTGGGATACAGCTCGACTATCCCAGAGACAGAGAAAACAACAGTACTTTGTGAAGCCCGCTTGCATACCCATAAGAAGACCAATGACCTTGAGGTCCCCACACAGACTCCACTGGTACTGGTTGAACTTAACAGCTTCCAAAAGAAGCTCCATATTGTCATAGGACTCCTTTAGATGGACAGAGTGTGCAGTGGGAATGCTGGGATATTTATTCCCGTTGTGCAGAAGCACAGCCTTGAGACTTCGCTTGGAAGAGTCTGTGAAAAGACGTCAGTCTGAAGGAATATGTAGCAAACCAAGGAAAGTGAACAAGCCAGGTACATTTGTGCAGTAACACAACTCGTTTTCCATGTCGAAAAATGAAGCAAGGTCTTTGTTCCGATCCCTGAAACTGGTGATCCTTACATCTTCCTGGAGTAGGTTCCACTGTTTAAGCCGAGAAGCCAAGAGCTCTGACTGCTGTTTTGACAGATACAAATCACGAGCAAGGTCATTCAGGTCTTTTTGCGTGATCCAGTGTGGCTCGTTGCCACTTGTTCCTGAATAAGAAGAGTCAATATCTTCGGAAGAGATTGACTTGGCAGAATCTTCCCTTGGAGGCATTTCTTCATCTGATGCGGAAAGAAGATCCTTATTTACTGGAGTTGTTGGGACAGGAAGATCATCTGAATGGGGAACGGGTCTCATAGCAGATGGAAGGTTGGGATATTTGATCTTTTTTCTAGAAGATGCATTGAAACCAGTTATATTTGTTAGACAAAAATAACAATCATCTACATGGCTTCGTGGCTCTTTCCAAACCATCGGGACTGCAAAGTTGAAAGCCGCTTTCTTGCCATTAAACCAAGCAGTTAGTCCATTGTAGCAGGGTTTACAACAGATGTGTGGAGCCCAAGATTTGCCCTGATCACCAATTTTACAGTCAAAATAATGAAAGTAGGCAGTTCTGAGAAGGGAAGTGATGGTTCGACGCTGTGTAACTGTCGTGAAGTCCCCACACACGTAGCAGAAAGAATTGGCCTTGTTGAGGCATCCTCGGTGTTTTGACAAGCTTGAAGCCATTGGAGAATCTGAAAAAAAACAAAGTAAAATAAATCATATGTAAGGCAATAATAATTATGTGCGTCGTTGGAAATTGTAATACAAATATATACCCAAAAGATTGTGTAACACAATTGTCGAGGGACACCAACCTCCTGCGCTGACTGCCAGTGCACTACTGGCTGTTGATTGAGACGTGTTGGCTACGCTTAACTGCCAAAATCCGTCTTGATATTAGCTATATATATATATAATGTAATGCTATCACTTACATTTATTGCATAATAATAAAAAAAAGAAGACATAAGTCACACAATATTAGAAATTAACCCTGAATGCATATACGCCTTTATGTACAGTATGTGTACAAAATGTACAGTATGCATATCTAAAAACTAGAGGTGATGAGTAAAAACGGATTTCAAATCTGAATTCAGCACCCCAAATTAGGTTACAACAGCTATTTTTGTGCTTGCCTCAATTTCTTTGTAAACCAGTGTAATGATAATGTATTGTTTAAGATATCAGACAATGTTCAGTGCAAGTTCGTGAAACTTTTGTCCACTTTCTATGGAAAACATTTGTTTTCTAAACACTGCAGAAATTCTCGTCGATTAATGTCTGGCATCGTGAAAAAACAAAACAACACACTATACGTTGTAATATTTGCGCTCTGTCCATCGGTGGAAATCGTTCCCTAAATTTTAGCGATGTAAATCTGTAAACTTACAACGGGGGACTCTAACCTCAAGCATGTAAAACTTATAGTCAAAATGGCCGATGTAATAATGACAAGTTTATAATTGAATTTGTTTTTAACTGTATAAAGGTAATATATGTTTGAAAAAGAACCTCTATTTTTACGTGTTTGTGAAATACGTTTAATTGTCATTAGTATAACTAACCGTTCTGAAATGACAGTGTGACCTGTCACTGCCAACCTGAGTAACATCCCACTTGATGGGCAGAACAAGAAATGTGCACACTAACCGGTCCTCTCTCTTTCTTATCTATCAAAACCAATACGCAAATACTTGAAGTAAGAATGTATCTTAGGACAGCTGGTATGGATATAAACACTTTTACCAATAAAGCAGAAAACATCGTTTCGACTTTCTTTGATCATCTTCAGGGTAACATTGATAATTTACAAGCGACCGTTGTCGGACACATGTCTCAGAAACAAGAGTATAAACGGGTATGAGAATGTAGGGGGCGTTGCTGTTGGATGTTAGGTTATTAATTAATATAGGTATAAAGGTTTATATTGGTTTAATTTTGGTTTTAACTGCTGTATAAGTAGAGCTTCTTTGATTTTGCGTTTGTTTACATTTGTTTCCCTACTTAGTATCTGGGTGTTTTCTATGGTTATGTTATGTTTATTTCATTTACAGTGTTCAAAAACGTGTAAAGTTTCTTTTGTGTGTGTGTGTGTGTTCTTGGAATGTGGTTTCCATTTTTCTGTTTGTTTCTCCAATATAAAAGTTGTGACAGTTGTTGCATTAAAACAAGCAAAAAAAGAAACCAAATTCAAAGAACATAAAAAACACTTTTACACGTTTTTGAACACAACAACTCACATAAACACAACATAACCATAGAAAACACCCAGATATTAAGTATGGAAACAAATATAAACAAATGCAAAATCAAAGAAGCCCTACTTATACAGCAACTAAAACCAAAATCAAATCAATATAAAGGAACACCTTTATACTTATACTAATAAATAACCTAACATCCACCTGCAACGCCCCCTACAATCTAGTACCCGTTTATACTCTCGTCTCTAAGACATGTGCCTGGCAACGGCCACCTACAAACACTCTCTCTTTCTTAACCTGAAAATGACCAAGGAAGGTCAAAACGTTGTTCTCTGCTTTATTGGTGAAAGTGTTAATACCCATACCACCTGTCCTGACATACATCAAGACGCAAATACTATCCCATTAAGAAGGAAGAATGAAAACCGTACGAGACAGTATTCCAGACGAAAATTTATGATGAAAACATGAATAGTATGCTGCTAGAAAGTTGTTGAAATTGAAATCGCTTAGGTAATTAGTTGTTCAATTGGTTTAAATTACGTTGTATATTAAGATATATTCTGGATCGATCGATTTTATCCGATTAAGCACTGAATTCACTGATGTTGAGAATTCAGACTTTACCTGAATCTCCAAATTGTGTTTGACACGATTCATTTAGTGTTTATCCATTTGATGGATTTCACAATATCGGATCTCGCGAGCAGAGCTCGAATCCGTGAGATATACAAAAATTATTCCATGCATTTTAAGCTGTGGGTGCAATATAAGGACAGCAGTCAAACCATTAGTACTTAAGGTGGGTGACAGATGCAGATAACTGGCTGGGTTTTCCTACTAGTAAGTAGTTTAAAGTTAAGGGTGACGACAGATAGCCTTAATAGAGTTTCCATAAACACATACATACATTATTCTTTACTATTAACACTGCTGAAGTTAGGGTCGTATGGATCTCCTGCGTTACGAATATATTCAAGTTTGTTTTTTAATTTTGTGCAAAGCTACACGAGGGCTATCTGCGCCAGCCGTCTCTAATTTTGCAGTGTAAGACTAGAGGGAAAATAGATAATCATTATACCCACCGCCAACTCTTGGACTACTCTTTCACCAACGAAAAGTTAGATTGACCGTCACATTATAACGCCTCCACGGCTGAAAGGGCGAGCATGTTTGGTGCGACAGGGATTCGAACTCGTGACCCTCTGATTACGAGTCGAACGCCTTAACCGTGTTCGAGTTAACGCTTATAAATGTCAAACTACAGGATACAGTTTCAACAAGACATTCCTTTTTTTACAGTTTGATCACTTCAAACGTATTGATTCATGATCATCTGTATCAGACGGAAGCAAAATCAAAATTAATGTTTAATCAATAATCTATTCTCAGATTGATAATTCGTTAGATAACTATCTTTTTGTGACCAAAGTGCACGTGTTACTCATCAAAACAGAACAATAGCAAACGCTTCATTGTTACCTTCTCAGTACAAACCATCACAATAGATTGTCTTTATTTAAATCAGCGAGTGGAATCGAAGCCCATATTTTAGCGTTTTATGTCTGCGTAAACTTACCAGTCGCCCATGAGCGTCCGCATAAATTTTTACAGGGGGAGGGCAAAGTTTTCTAGAGGGAGCAGTTTGAAATTGTTAGTTGAATAAAAAAATTCGTAAGCTGAATGAAGAAAGATAGAAGTATGTTTCTCATTTCCAGTAGAGGGGGCAAACAGTTCCTCTCCACCTACCAATGGATGTCCATATAGTGATCCACCCACTCGCAAGTTATTTCATGGGCGCTTTCATCACATAACACTTACGAAATCAAATTTATAGCTACTGAATTTAAGATTTTTTTTTCTTTTCCAGTCTCGCAGCAGAGAAGATCAGAACAAGTTTCTTTAACCACACTTATAACGTCTGGATGTTGGTTTCACTGCCCTACAGAAATGTAATGTAAGAGTGTTACTTTTACAGGGAATATCAAAAATAATCCTGCGAACAAATAAAATTATGAAGCACATTCGTATAACTTGAGAAGAAAAGTGAAATGATTTTCAGTTTATATTGTTTGCATTAACACACATTTACAGTAATAAGATATTAAACATACAGTGCCCGGCATGGGCAGGTGGTTAAAGCACTCGACTCGTAATCTGAGGGTCGCGGGTTCGAATCCCTACCACACCAAACATGCTCGCCCTTTCAACCGTGGGGGTGTTATAATGTGACGTTCAATTCCACTATTCGTTGATAAAAGAGTAGTCTAAGAGTTGGGGGTGGGTGGCGATGACTAGCTGTCTTCCCTCTAGTCTTACATTGTAAAATTAGGGACGGCTAGCGCAGACAGCCCTCGTGTAGCTTTGCACGAAATTAAAAAAACAAAATTAACCACACGTACGTATAAATAAATAGTAGTAACACTATAAATCACATCAAGGGTATATAAAATCAGAACTTTATAACAATGACGAAAAATGAGAGTTCTATTACGAGATTATAAACTAAAAAAATGGTGGCGGAAACTATCCATTGCCAGTATCTGTGCTCACTGCACCCAAATGTTTTTGGGAATCTTCTATCTATCAGACATGATTAAAATATAAATTCCATACCAGTTAGCCTTTACAAAAACTCAGTTTAGGGTTAGGAGTTGAGTGATTTGGTCTACAACATCTGAGGTTTTACTAACTTTTATATACTACAAAAGTGCAAAAGTAACCAGTTGAAACTTGAAACTGTCAAAATTAAACGTACTTTAAAGCACATTGAATTTTTTTTTAACAGGTTTCATCCCTAACATATTTGATTTTAAATTTATTTAAAAGATGCTCCTTCGGGAGTCAATATCACGGCCAGCTTTGATTGAATATATAAACACGTCTTGTTTGTTTTAGGGTAGGGTCACATTTGACTATCTGCTGTGTTCACAGCGGGGATTTGAGCCATGGATGTTTAGGATGTAACTCAGTAAACTTACTCCTGACCTACAAGAATACTTTACGTTTAAGTGTTAATTCTAGTTTAAAATTACCCACATTATAATAAGATGACTTTTTAGGAATACTTTGTATAAGTTGCTGTTGTTGTTTTTTTTTGGGGAACAAGCTAAAGTATTTTTAAACACTAATGTCCCTGCCATATATTATTATATTAATATCACTGATTTAAACAGGAAAAAACAACAACGTATTTCTTGCATTTCATAGAAGAATGAATTACCTGGGACTGTTTAAATAAGGAAAAATAACAGGTTTCTTGTGCTAAATTTTGTTTATTGGATAAAATAAAAATATTGAACTATATAAAGTTATTATTCCTCGCAAAAAAAAAGTCCAACAACTCGCGATTTTCAATACTTTCTTCAATATTTATTGATCCTGGAAGTTGATTCTTGATGATCTCGCTTTTGATGAGATATTTTTGAGGGGGTGGGGGGCACGAGCCGTTTTTACATACATATTTTTCTCTACAAGTGGGTTTCTCGACATCACTGATTATAATTGTCCTAAACTACTAAAGTAAGGAGCTCTTAGAAGTATGTTTACTTGTTTAATGTAGCGGAGAATAGTTATCACAAGTAAACATAAACATACTGAGTTTCGATTCCTGATTAAAATATTGATAGAAGAGCTCTAGTAGTAAGTAAATAAAAATAGTTTGTTTTTTATAACCTAGATTTGTTTATTAAGTTGAAATAAAATAGTTTTAAAAGCCTCTTTGTTATTGAGCAAAAATAAGCAAAATGTGTTATCTGTGTGCAGATATACAGCTCCAGACGTTAACGTTGTAAGCCCTCAAGTTTACAGGATATGGGTTTAGGTGGTTTTGAATTTCGCTCAGAGCTATACAAGGAAAACCTGCGCTAACCGTCCCTAATTTAGCAACAAAAGATTAGAGAGAAAACAGCTAGTCATCACCACCCACCGCCAACTCTTGGGCTACTATTTTACCAACTAATAGTGGGATTGACTGTAACATTCTAATGCCCCCATGGCTAAAAGAGCGAGTATGTTTGGTGTGACAAGGATTCGAACACGCAACCGCCAAGTTGTGAGACAAGCGTTCTAACCACAGGACACGAGTTGACCTGTGGTAGATCTTAGGATTACGGAGTTGACAGATTGAGATCGAATTCGATCGATACCACAAAATATTCATCGTACTATAACCTGTGGGTGTGTTATAACTGTAACAGTCAGTTTCTTAACGGTAATGGTAAAGTGTTGCTAATTGACTGCCATCTTTTCTAGTCAACAGTTCAAAATTAGGGCCTGCAGTAGACAGCCTTAGTTCAAAATACAAATAATACTATGTAACAAAATTTTTACTTTTTCTTGTTCCTGGGCAAAAGATGTTATTTCCCAAATGCTTATGTCTAAAATAATCGGAAAAGACCAATTTTGTCTTCAAACTTTGCTTTTGTGACCTGAGAGCGTATAACAAAAACATGATGGAACACTATATCTAGGGGCAGATACGTGAAAATGACATACATTACAGTCGCAAATCTCGAAAAACTAAACACTTCTAAACATTTTTGTATAATTTTAGTATAAATACATGTAAATCGTGATCTATATGTTGTTTTATTCAGACCTTATGTAAATGAAAAGGCCCGGCATGGCCTAGCGCGTTAAGGCGTGCGCTTCGTAATCTGAGGGTCATGGGTTCGCGCCCGAATCGCGCCAAACATGCTCGCCCTCCCAGCCGTGGGGGCGTTATAATGTGACGCTCAGTCCCACTTTTCGTTGGTAAAATAGTAGCCCAAGAGTTGGCGGTGGGTAGTGATGACTAGTTGCCTTCCCTCTAGTCTTACACTGCTAAATTAGGGACGGCTAGCACAGATAGCCCTCGAGTAACTTTGTGCGAAATTCCAAAACAAACAAACAAACAATGTAAATGAAAATGTACAAATTTGCCCGTTTTTACATAGAAAATAGGTTAATTTCTAAATTTCATTATCCAGGTCACCAAAGCAAAGTTTGAAGGTAATAATGGACATTTTCTGTACTTTTACAACATAAGCACTTAAGAAATAACACATACTATCCAGGAACAAAATTTGTGTTACATAGTGTAATCGAACTTACCGCTGAGCCATTTCAATAAACGTCTTAATTCAGAGGCCCTTGATTTAGGTGAATGAAGATATATTTACATTCGGTTTTTTTAGCTTGCATCTTGCAAAAAATGACATTTGAGACTAAAAACGAAAATATATACGTACACTTTTTGGTAACAAAATATTTCCTTTAAATAATACAAGAAATGAACTTTTAAAATATTTTGTTGTAATGGTTTTAAATTTTTAAAATACTAGTGAAACCTTTTTTTATGTTATCAATAAAAGAAAGGTTTGAATCATTCGAAATATTTCTTTGTTTTTAAATTTCCTGCAAAGCTACACGAGGGCTATCTGCGCTAGCCACCCCTAATTTACAAGTGAAACATCATAGAGAAGGTAGCCAGTCAACATCACCCACTACTAAAATGTGGTCTTCTCTTTTACCAACGAAGAGTGGGATTGACCGACACATTATAGCGTCACCATGGCTGAAAGGGCGAGCATGTTTAATGAGAGGATTCGAAGTCGTGACTCGCTAGTCAACACTACTCACCGCCAACTCTTGAGCTACTCTTTTATCAACGGAGAGTGAGATTGAACTTCATATTTTAATGCCTTCGTGACTGAAAGGTACGAGCATGTTCATCAATGGGATTCGAACTCTCGGTCAGCGAGCTGTGCACACCTAATCACCAAACCATGTCAAGTTTCTTCCGAAATGACTTTACAACAATTTATTAAAGTTTGTAACAGGTGATTAGTAACCTGTAAAAAAACATTCTTAAATGTTTATTCGTTTAGAATGGTTTGCTTCACACAGTTCATTGTTCTGATTGTCCCGAGGAAACGTCTTCTGCCGAAACAATGAAGTACATATATATATATTTTTTAAATCCGCTTTCTGGCTTTTATGTGTAATTAAGCACAAAGCTACACAATGGTCTATCAGTGCTCTGCCCACTATAGGTATCGAAACCCAGATTTTAACGTTATAAGCCTTCACATTTATTGCTGAGTCACTTTGAGAAGGGAGTGGAGTAGTAACTAAGTTCACTCTGCGTTTTCGAACGCAATATTGCTCGTCTGAGAAATAATACAAGCATGAAATCGAATGTTTCTACTTGGGATACACCGAGTCGTTTTAAGCCCACACTTTGTAAAGGCAGTAACGTATGACATTCCGTTGAGACTGTTAGGGTAACTTTAGTTTCTAGATGAAAGTTGAAAAATAAACGTTAGGCCACGCACGACCTGCGTACGTGGAATGAACATGAAAGAAACCACCTTTATAAAGGGTGTCGCTTTCGTCTACGGAGTCATCGTTAAGTGTCGTATGAGATTGCGTGCCTCAACTTGGCACGTGTTATTCAGCTTTTCCTTCCAGTAACCGGATGAGTTTGTCTCTGTCAAACCACGCATACACAAGAATAAACAGATACATTAACCACAAGTTGAAGGAACCGATTACTTGAAAAGGCCTGAAACAACACTTTTTTTTCCTATTAAACAATGGACATTGTTTTCGGCTTATTGGTATACAGTGTTGTTAAACAGAAATTTATGCACAACTACCGCAAAAAAAAGGAAAGAAGAAGTCCTTCATCCATTTCATCTAAATTGTAGAGAGATTGCCTTGAATTTCGCACGAGGTAATTGGAAAACTATCTTCGTTAGCCGTCCCTAATTTTGAAGCGATACTCTAGAAGGATGGCAGCTAATCAGCACCGTCAACCGCCAACTGTTGAGGTACTCTTTTACTAAAGAACAATATAAGTGACCGTCAACTTATAAGAACGACCGTATTCGGCGACAGGTTTCAATCCCTCGATCCTAACCACCAGACCAGAATAGGCGTAGTTTCGAGGGCAGTTACACTTTCCCAACCCAACTAGTACATAATCAATATAACTACATAGTTTTCAAGTTATTATGCGAATTATCTGTTGATTTTTTGTACATCGAGTAATGGATATCAAGCTGTCACTAACAGAATTACTATAAGCCCATAATTCAGTTCGACAAGATTGCTATAGACCCATGATTCAATTCGACACTAATCATTGTCTTCTAACTTAATGAAAAATAGTTTATTTTAGTTTTGGTTTTTTATAAAAGCATGTTTGAAAAGGAAGCCACGAGCTACTATTAGGCTTTCTAAGAGTCAATGATAACTGAATATTAAAACGAAAACAAAATTTAACAGCTCGATAATATTTTATAATTATCCCTAATAAATACACGTATAGTTCTTAATTTGGAATAAAACTAATTAAATTAGTTTACACAAACTTCTCTAGGAGGCAACGTGTACATTACTATTGTGATGTTATCCAAGAAATAGTAATTTGGATACGAAATATAAAATATGGTGAAAATAAATATAATAAACTAGTACAAGACTACTTTGTATTTTTCATAGAATATTTTACCAAAAAAAATCCGTGAAAACCTACGTAGGAAATATGTCGAACAAACACATAGCGACTTAAAACGTTTAGCCACTGCTCTACGTCAAGTCAAGATAACATTAAAATTCATAAAAACCCAGGTACTCGAATCATTACTACTTGAAATTTATTGTAAAATCATATAAAACATATATCTTTTACTTTTGTAAAATAATAGTAACAATGTTTACTTTTCACCACCAGAGGGTGTATAGGATTAAAACAACTATGAAATATATTTTCCATATCGGAACTATAAATACGTGATTTGTTGATCACACTTTTATGTTAGGAAATAATAAGGAAATGGAGAAAACAAAAATTGAGTCAAATAAAAATTTGATTTTCTCAAATAAAAAACTGTAAAAATATATTTATATATTTTATTCAAACCACCAGGGGGCACCACATTTGTAATGTACCAAGAAAGCCCATTTTTCCTTTAAAAACTGGAAACTGATGGGACCAACATGAACAAACGTGGATACATTTAAGTTCTTTTAAAGCTTCGCTTTAAGGACCGCTACAAAAATATTATCATCTTGGCCACCAGGGGAAAACACTTAAACACTGTTTGCTAGAACACTAAAAAAAAAAATCCATCATACAACACAGCGGCCGTTCTGTTCTTCGATTACAGATTTAATTTTCAGAGACAATGTTTGGAGTTTTTTTACGCAGAAAAGCGAGCGATAATATAAGTGAATCGAGAGTTTATTTAATTAAGGGGAAAACGTATATTGTAATGATGTGCGGTAAGTTTTAAATCTTTATTCTCACCTCTCTGATGTGGTGGTTAAGAGGCGCTCGACTCACAATCCGCGACTAGCGGGTTCGAATCCCTTCATCAAACATACTCGCTCTTTTAGCCACGGGTAATGTTATAATGTAACAGACAATCACACTGATCGTTAGAAAAGAGTAGCTCAAGAACTGGTGGTGGGTGGTGTTGACTAGCTGCCTTTCCTCTAGTCTGTCACCGCTAAAATAGGGATGGTTAGAGGGGATAATCTTTGAAAAGCTTTGACTGGCTGCCTTCTGTTAAAATTAGAGAAGACCTAGCATGACCAGGTGGTTAGGGTGCTCTACTCGTAATATGAAGGCCGCGGGTTCGAATCTCCGTCAAACCAAACATGCTCGTCCTATCAGCCGTAGGGGCGTTATATTGCAATAAACCATCTCAAAAGTATTATTGCTATTTAGAGAAAATCATCTTAGTTGGTAAAACTTCTAGCTAATTTATAGTGATCAGTAGAAGTGCTCTTCGGTAAGGAGAGGTTTTGGGTGTTTGATTTTGTTTTTAATTTCGCGCAAAGCTACTATAGGGCTATATGCGTTAGCCCTCCCTAACTTAGCAGTGTATGACAAGAGGGAAGGCATTAACACCAACCATCAATTCTTGGGATACTCATTTGTCAACGAATAGTTGGATTGGTCGAACATTATAACGCCCCCACGGCTGAAAGGGCGAGCATGTTTGGTGTGATGGGGATTCGAACCCGTGAGCCTCAGATTACGAGTCCAACGCCCTAACCAAGTAAGGAGCGGAGTAGCCCGGCATGGCCAAGTGGATTAAGGCGTTCGACTCGTAAAAGAGTATCACAAGAGTTGCGGGGGTGGTGATGATAAGCTGCATTTCCTTTAGTCTTGCATTGCTAAATTAGAGACGGCCAGCGCAGATAGCCCTTGTGTAGCTTTGCGTGAAATTTAAAACAAACAAACAAAAGTAGAGAAGGCTATGTCCTTTCTGTATCTCTGTAGGAAAATTCGGAAACATAAAAACAAACAAAGTACTGGAAAGTAGTTTGATAGTTTTAGTGTTCCAACAACAGCTGGTAATTTTTTACAATAATAAACAAGTGAAAAAATTATGTTGTTAAAAACCATCATATTTAAGCCTTATAAGAAAAGTAATACGTGCATTAGAGAGAAAATACTACACTGATTGGATCAGTTTTGGTCACTCTTAAATTGCACATCCCACTGTGCTACAGTTTTAAGTTTACGAACTTACAACACTAAGACACAGCAGATAGCCCAATATAGATTTGTTCTAAAACAAACAAACAAACAAAACAATTAACAGTGATAGTATTACTAAATACAACAACAATAAAAACTCCACAGATAAGTTCTAGACATTTATCAGAAACACTAACGTCATGTCCCCCCTACTGGTACAATATTACCTCTGTGGATTTACACTGCAAGAAGCTGTTTTTCAATACCAGTGGTGGATGTAGCTTTGTGCTTAAAAACAGACCACGAAAGTTATAAGTTCATGGTTTATTTTGGTCTAAACCTGACTGTAAGCTGGAGATAATTAAAGGTTGAACCTTTTTAAATGAAACCTACAACCTACTCTTTGTAATAGATATTTATCTTCTTCGTGTTCTTTTCACTCCGTTGACTAAGTGACCCGTGTAACCACAAGTCACTGAATCTGGAGGAATATAGCATCTCGTCCTTCATCTCTCCAGCTGCTCAGTCCCCTTGATCACCTAGTGCTTAGCGGCCCATGGAACAGACAACGAATTATTATCACTGAAATGTTGCATTTGTGAATAAAGACGACATAATGAGAGGTTGAAACATTCCAGTTTCAGAAAATATAGAATCCAAGAAACAAGATGGACAATTCTTAAGTGACTTTTTTTTAAAGGTAATCTGCTTTTATTTGTTTCTATAATGCAATTTTTATCCAAACTTTAAATGGCCGTTGTTACATGCCAAGTACAAACTCCTTGAGCTAAAAATATTCAGGATAACATTTACACACATTACAAAAATTTCCTTTTCCACACTGGTACAGCGGTAAGTCTACGGATTTATAACGCTAAAATCAGGGGGTTCGTTTCCCCTCGGTGGACCCAGCAGATAGCACAATAAGGCTTTGCTATAAGAAAACACACACGCAGAAAAGTTCTAGCAGAAAATATTACTATTATAATTTCAACTACTACCATTTCCATTATGAAAAGAATTTGCATTATAAACCAGAGCTCTTTCGACCTGTTTGATTCTAATGCTCAAAACATAGGAGCGTAAATTTGATGTTCGTGTTCTAAACCAGAGACGTTTAGGCCTGGATGATTCCAAAACTTAAAACGTAAGATCATAAAATAATAAAGTACATTTAGTAATTTTTGTGTCGCTTTATATTAATTCCTTTATTCATAGAAGATGGTTCTTCACTGATGCCATACACTGTTTAAAAAAAAAGAATAAAAAAACAGTAAAAATCTGTTTTTTTTTGTGAACATTGGAAGTTGTATGAAATGGTTCCGATCTTAGCACAATCTGCTATAAAAACGGTTTGATTTGTTTTGAATTTCGCACAAAGCTACAAGAGGGTTAATTTAGCAGTGTAAGACTAGAGGTAAGGCAACGTTTGGGCTATTCTTTTACCAACGAATAGTGAGATGGACCGCAACATTATAACGTTCCCACGGCTCAAAGGGCGAGCATGTTTGGTGGGATGGGGGATTCGAACCTGCGACCCTCAGATTATGAGTCCAGTGCCTTAACCACCAGGTCATGCCGGGCCACGAAAACGGTTCATAGCTAGAACGTTGGATTCTTTGTTTTTACTAGATATTACTCCTCATGTAACTTATATTTATGGTCTGACAATAAAATAGCCCAGAACCCCGAAGATTAACTTAACACGTCATCAGTATATAAATACAGTCCGCGGTAAGTATTGGACTTACAATGATAAAATCCAATGTTCGATTCTCTCTTGTGCACAAAGTGCAGATGACCTACTGTGTAGCTTTGCACTAGATAAAACAAGAAAACAATACACATGTACGACAACAACGACACTACAGTAGAAACCCATATGTAACAATTCTCTTCTTTTTTCACACCTGAAACATATTACTGTGCAGTTTTGAACCTTCCAAACTTTTAATTTTTCCTGGTTCTTGGTTTAACTCATGTAAACAACTTCTCTGACCGGATAATTCACAATGCTGTGTATTCTTGAAATTCCTACGTAGATACAGGATTACTGTGTGAGTAAAAGATATTTCAAAGCACCATATATATATATATATGTGTGTGTGTGTGTGTGTGTAAAAAAAAAACCAACTCCAGTTTTTTTGGAATTATGGTTCCCTCTTTTCTTTCGTCTCTTGGCTAAGTCGAGGGCGACATAACCCACTGACGACTCGTTAGCCTCCTTACCCCTCGCCCTTCATGGCCTGGTTGTAAGGGCACTCGACACATGATATAAGGGTCTCAGATACAAAACCTCGTCATACCAACATGCTCGCCCTTTCAATAGTGGGGGCGTTATATGTAAAGGTCAATCACACTATTCGTTGATAAAAGAGTAGCCCAAGAATTGGCGGTGGATGGTTATGATTAGCTTCCTTCCCTGTTATCTTTCACTGCTAAATTAGGGTTGGATAGCAGAGATAGCCCTTGTGTACCTATGCGCGAAATTCAAAACAAACAAACCTTTCCTTTTTCACTCGAGTTAGATTGCAATTACATTTCAAAAAAAAAAAAAACACGCTTGTGTGTTGTTTTTCTTAGCGCATAGTTACACATCAGGCTATTGGTCAGTAGATCAAAATTAAAGAAAGCGACAGCTAGCTTTTGTGACTTTGCCATAAATACAAAATGCAAAACAGGTTAAAAGAAAACTTACTTTTCATAACTAATACTATCACAGGATTGTTGAAAGTCTAGCATTCTCTTGGACACTTACCGTTCAATGTTCACTCCCTTCAAAGTGGCTCATCGGCAAATATGAAAATTTATAATACAAACAACCGGGTTTCGATACCAACAGTATTGTGCTGACACAAGAGACCTTGTTTTACTAGCTATTTAAAGAAACCTGAACGAAGGACATGAAATGACTTATAAAGTAGAAAATATTACAAACATGCATTGGTTTCTATTAACTAGCTAAGCCACTTGATGAACCACTGACCAAAGACTCAACAGTTCCTAACGAATAATAATCCCCCATACTTCGCAGTAATCCGAGGGTCACTGGTTCGAAGAAACATGCTCGCCATTTCAGCCGTAAGAATGTTAAAATGTGACGGTCAATCCCACTGTTCCTTTGTAAAAGAGTAGCCCAAGAGTTGGCGGAGGGTAGTGATGACTAGCTGCTTTCCAACTACTCTTATACTGTTCAACAGATTTAAACACAACACCGATCATATTTCTTACCAACAATCTTAAACAATTTAATAATTATAAACATTACACGTGACAGGTTTGCTACAAATAATCTCCAAGAATTTAATAACGGTAAACACTATATGAGACAGGTTTGTTAGCAACAATCTTCAACATTGTGATAATAGTAAACACACGACACAAGACAAGTTTGTTATCTATAATATTCAGCAATTTAATAACGGTGAACACTATACGACACAGGCTTCAACCGAAATGTTCAACAGTTTAATGATGGTAAACACAACACGACACAAGTTTGTTACCAACAATCTTCTATAGTTTAATAATGGTAAATACTACACGAGACAGGTTTGTTACCAACAGTCTTAAACAGTTTCATAATGGTAATTCTACAAAAGACAGGTTTGTTAAAAATAATGTAGAATAGTTTAATAATGGTAAACACTATAGAAGAAAGGTTTGTTACCAACGTTCTTCAACAGTTTAACAATGGTAAACACTATACAAGAAAGGTTTGTTACCAACATTCCTCAACAATCTCATAACGGTAAACATTACACCTGATATATTAGGTACAAACACTCTCCAACATTCCTCAACAATCTCATAACGGTAAACATTACACCTGATATATTAGGTACAAACACTCTCCAACATTCCTCAACAATCTCATAACGGTAAACATTACACCTGATATATTAGGTACAAACACTCTCCAACAGTTAAATAACGGTAAATACTATATAAGACAGGTTTGTTAGCAACAGTCTTCAACGGTGTGATAATTGTAAACACACCACACAAGACAAGTTTGTTACCAGCAATATACAACAGTTTAATAACGGTAAACACTATGCGGTACAGGGTTGTTAGGAACAATCTTGAACAGTTTACTAATGGTAAACACACTACGAGACACGTTTATTATAAACAATCTTCATTAATTTAATAATGGTGAACATTATACAAGACAGGTTTATTACCAACAGTCTTCAACAGTTGAACAATGGTAACCATTGTACAAGACAGATTTGTTAACAACGATCATAAACAGTTTAATAATAATACACACTACACAAGAATGGTTTGTACTAATAATATTCAACAGTTTACTAACGGTAAACACTACACAAGACAGGTTTGTTAACAATAATCTTCCATAGGTTAATATTTGTAAAAACTACATGAGGCAGGTATGTTACCAGCAAACATTATACAAGAAAGGTTTGGTACAAACAATCTTAAACAGTTTAATAACGGTAAACACTATATGAGACAGGTTTGTTACCAATAATATTCAACAGTTTAAAAACGGTAAACATCATACAAGAAAGGTTTGGTACAAGCAATCTTAAACAGTTTAATAACGGTAAACACTATATGAGACAGGTTTGTTAGCAACAATCTTCAACAGTTTGATAATAGTAAACACTACATGAGACAAGTTTGTTACCAATAATATTCAACAGTTTAAAAACGGTGAACAGTATAAGAGACAGGGTTGTTAGGAACAATCTTCAACGATTTCATGACGGTAAGCACTACACCTGGTAGGTTTTGTACAAACCATCTTCAACAGTTAAATAACGGTAAACACAATATGAGACAGTTTTGTTAGCAACAGTCTTCAGCAGTTTGATAATGGTAAACACTACATGAGACAGGTTTGTTACTGACAATCCTCAACAACTTAATAATGGTAAACGTTAATCAGGACAGGTTTGTTACCAACAATTTTGAACAGTTAAATTACGCTAAGCCTTATTCATTCTAGTCTAGTTGTATTATAAGAAAGGTTGATTGATGTCGATGTTTTTGCATTGTTACTGGGTATTTTTATTTCTCTAAGTTTTAACATACATTCTAATGTTGTCTTTGTTACTGTAAGTGTCGCACGCTGGTCGTCTATCTTGGCTTCGTTTATAAATCACATCCTTTAGAGGTCTCAATCTCCAGTTGTCGTTGGGCCTGCACTGATTGGTTCTCACGTGTGACGAAACCACCTCGAAGCGAAAGATTTCATCTCGCTTAACTTTCTAATGTTATTGTTATCCCAGGCTTTCAATCACGACTGAATAACGTGTGGACAGTGCAGTTAACAGGTGCTTCACTGTCTCGTGCTGCTCCAATCAGATGATGTTCATTGCATCCCTCCTTCGTCAATTTTAGACCTGGTTGGATTGGTCGAGACCGCCGATATTGACAGTTGCTATCTCTGTCGGCTTTCTCGACGTCCTGCTTGACTGTGTGACGAGAGTAAGTGACTGCCCCAATTAGACGTTTTCACCCGGGCTGGCTGATTAGAGCGGCGGCCCGCGAGTCCCGCAGTTTCCTTCGATATAAGTCATAATTTATTAGGGCGCCTCAGCATACGGTTGTAGGCCTCGACTGCAAACACTGCATGTCCGCCATTGACCGCGAGTAGCAACTTTAGGTTTACGTGCGTTAGATGTTATAACCAACTCACCTGTTTCATGTGGATCCATTTTTTTCTTTTTTTTTTTCGTAGAAAATTCCTCTTGACGTAAAAGCACTTTCTATATCGTTTGAAGACACTCTGAAAGTACGTGTTTTTAATTTGCTGGATGAAGGGTGTGTGAGACGATCGTGTTGCAGGGCTGGACAGTTTTTGTTTGATCTGCTTCTTGTGATACCATGTCTAACTCCGCAGACGATCTGGTGCTACAGGTCGAGGACTTGGCTGCTGCCACCAGCCCGCCTCCACCGCCGCCATCAAATCATTCTTCGGCGAAGGAAGAGACAAGCGGTCGCGACCTGTGTAGCAGCGTCTCCGCTGAAGGTACGGACGAAGCGTCCGACGACGAATATTACAAACCCCTGAAAAGGTTGTGCACTATCCAACTTAGACCTGCTCCGAACCCAACGAAACCCTTGAGCTCTTTCTTCATCAAAGACATTTTGAATCATAAACCCAGTGCACGGACCAACCTGATTGAGCGGGGAATCGTCCGACCATGGGATCTGGAAAGTCCACCAGCCAAGAGGCGGCGGCCCCGCTCGGCTGACGACGATTCTCGATCCGAGAGCGACTCGCCCGAAAGTCCCGGTGTCGGAAATCTTGCTTCGTCTCCATTAGATGCGCTCTTTGAAATGACTAGTAAGGCCTTCGACGGATTAAATAACAGTGAAAAGTCCCTGGGTAAGTTATTCGAACTTAAAATAATTCTTCACTTTGCAACACTGGGATTTTTTTCTATTTTCGACATACGACCTGGACAGAATAACTATAAAATTCAATTTGTTTGTGTAAAAAAAGCGGCATATCTGTTAGAATTCGCTAAATCATAAACATATAAGCAACAAGAAATATAATATAACATAAACAGACATATAAGTGGACAGCCTAAAAAGATATATAAGAAAGTAGGGCGGATAAGGAAAATAGATACATAAATAGATAGAGAGCTATGATGTTAGGAAAACATGTAGACTCAAAACATTCAATTAAAAACAAACACGGAAAATTCTTTAACCCGAGTGTTTTCGAAAGGTAGATTATTCAGTCTTATGTTGATAAGTAGCTATGTTTTGTTTTGGTTTTTAACTATGTCAGTATAATACACTTAGAAATATTTCTATATGTATTTGTAAGGTCGTCGCAGAACCTGATTGACTGAATATAAGAGCGCTTCACTCTTTAATGACGTTTTTGCCTCTCAGGACGGAGGTGACGACCACTATGTTGTGTGTTTTAAACCGTGCTCTTAACTGATTAATTAAAAGTAATTATTGATTGTGTAGATTAGTTCTTCTACCACACGCTGTTTTCAGCAAGCTGTGTGTATTTCATTCTCTATCAAGAAGATAGTTCGTCATGTATCAGTCGAAGTACTTTTGAGTGATGACCAAATCCTGATTGTCGGTCAAACAAGAGTCGTCCGAGAGTTGATTTATAAATTACCATTTTAGAATTAGGGACGGTTATGGCTCAACATATCCCGTTATGTAGCTTTGTTTAAAAATTCCGAAACAAACATTTACAGTGAATCTATTATTATGGCTCGTCTGACCTGTTTACATTTTTACAGTTTTCATATTTAAAAGGGTCTCAGACTAAACATTTACAGTGAGTCTATTATCATGGCTCATCTGACCTGCTTACATTTTTACAGTTTTTCTGGTTTAAACGGATCAGAGACTGAACGGTGAGCCTTAGTGGTGGATTTAAAATTATGTGGGTCCAGGGACTAATAATTTTTGTAGGCCCTCTATCCCATGTAATTTTACATATAATAAAATTTTAAATGGGCCCCTATTAAGACCATAGGCCCTGGGGCTGAGCCTCCCTCCAGCCCCTATCTAAATACCCCACTGGTGAGTCTATTGTTATGGCTATTCTAACATGTTTATTTTCTGACAGTTTCATGTTTTGAACGGGCCACAGACTGCAGTAACATAAATACAGTTGTAAAAATTACATATGGCTTAAAATCTGGAAAATAAACTGCCAAACCTTTGAATTTGCATCGATGACTTACTCTGATTAGCATCAAAAATGGTTTGTTTATAGCTTTTAGCTGTGCTTTCGAAGCGGCGTACATCTGTACATTTTATTGTACACCTGCAATGATTGTATTTACACTTGGAATGTCAGACAGACCTCAACCCTTCGAGTTTTTCTAAAGATTTAGATATTTTTCGTCCAAGAGATGAGTTTAATATTTTTTGCTGGGAGACGTTTCAGATCTTATTGCTGCTACAAGGAAATAAACCGCTCATTCATAAAGAGCATTTTACCAAAACTTTAAACATTTTTCTAGTATCTTCCCCGCTGGTAGAACGGTAAGTTTACGGATTTACAACGCTAAAATTAGGGGTTCGATTTCCCTCGATGGACACGGCAGATAGCCCGACGTCGCTTTGCTATAAGAAAACACGCGCACACACTCGTTCTAGTCTTCATCTCTGTTATTTCGTCCCGTGGTCTATTTTATCCTATTTCTCTCTCTAGAATGTTTCAATTACATTTTCTAACGAACTGTACGTCACAGAAAGTATTTCCGTACAGCGGGAAACGTGTACCGAAAACATCAATTTACGAGAGGCATTTTTGCATACACCCTCACGATCATTCCCTTACACAAAATATCGACGTTAGTGGTGGTATAAACACAGAAGTTTTGTACGTTTTCTAACAACACAAAAGACGTATGGTTTCCAACTCGAAATATTCTTTATCTACGAATGTTGATGTGTTGTGAAATACCATTCTTGTAAATTATTCTTTGCCCACTATAACTGTGTTGTTTTTTACTTTATACAGGTTCTGTGATTTTCAAGACAAAATTTTAATTTCATGGTTATTATCTTATTTAACTGGATAAAAAACGTCATAAAAATACTTCAACATGTCAATGTGTAGTATGGTGTATATATATTTTTAGATACATGTAATTGTTTATTGTATAAAGAACATATCATGCCGGATTGTGAATCTAAGGTTCTACAGCTGACGGACAGTGATCCTCACTTGCTGACTTCCTTCCAGTCTGTCATTCCAAAATTAGGGACAACTAGCGCCAACTAATGAATGTTCATAGCAGGGTCATATACTGTCATCGATACTTCTCTCACCAACGGATATTCCACAAGTTGTTCCCTGCTGTTTTACGTACGTCTTCCTCATGTGCGACTGGTTGATTAAGGCCTGGTTCCTTCTTATATACAAGAACAGAGCAGCATATAACAGCTTGGATAAGAACATTAGGCTTAACTCACGAGTATTTTAGCCCACGTTAAAGTGCAAGTTTAAAAATATTTAGGTCTAGACGGAGCGATACATGTAATTCATTAACAGCATATTAAGTGAAAACGCTTTACAATATAGTTATATAAAATCACAGCAACGACAACACATCCGAGACCTGTACCAGCTGTAAAGAGATAGAGGAATGCTTTTGTTTTGTTTCCCATCAGTGTTTACATTTCTTGGTTTAAAAGTAGCGTTTCTTTGTTGTTAAATACAGAGCTACGTAGTGTTTTGTCTGTGCTGTGTCCACCACAGGTATCTAAACCCTGTTTTTAGCATTATAAGCCCACAGACTTATCACAGAACATTGGACGGAGGTGGGGATTTAAAGTTTGAAATGTACAATAGGTGTCGTCATTTGTTTTGTTTTTTTAATTTCGCGCAAAGCTACACGAGGGCTGTCTGCGCTAGCCATCCTTAATTTAGCAGTGTAAGACTAGAAGGAAGGCAGCTAGTCATCACCACCCATCGCCAGCTCTTGGGTTACTCTTTTACCAACGAATAGTGGAATTGACCGACAACAAATTTCAGCCCTACGGCTGAAAGAGCGAGCATTTCGAATGCCTTGACCATCTGGCCATGCCGGGGCCTTTATTCGTTTGTAAATGTGTAACTTATTTTGTATAAAATGCCCAGTTACTGTGTTATCTTGAAATATTCGACGTCCGTTTTAACTGGCATGGAGCTGTTATCAATATAATGCCAAACTTACCCATTAAATGCGAGGTTCTATTTCTTAGCCCTTTCACAAACAAACATATGATTAAGTGCGTTATATGTCCACAGTTATTGGAGTTAAATCAAAGCATCCCTAGTGCTAGTTCGTTCTGATCCATCGTCTTATAACAATTGATTAAAAATGAATAATTACATCATGTGACAAATGTTGTTCCTGGATAGTATGTGTTATTTTTTAATTGCTTGTGGTGTAAAAGTACAGAAAATGACCATTATTCCCTTCAAACTTTGCTTTTGTGACCTGGATAATGAAATTTAGGAATTAACTTATTTTCTATGTAAAAAAGGGGCAAATTTGCACATTTTCATTTACATAAGGTCTGAATAAAACAACATATGAATCAAGGTTTACATGTATTTATACTAAAGTTATACAAAAATGTTTAGAAGTGAGTAGTTTTTCGAGATTTGCGACTGTAATGTAAATCACTTCCACGTATCAGCCCCCAGATGTATTCTCCCATCAAGTTTTCGTTATACGCTCTTTGGTAGTGGCGTTCAAAGTCTAGTATATCTTGGTGGAAGCTCTCTCCTTGCTCCTCTGAGTACGCTCCCATGTTCTCCTTGAATTTATCAAGATGAGCGTAAAGGATATGGACTTTGAGGGACATCCTGCAGCCCATTTTGCCGTAGTTCTTCACCAGAGCCTCAACCAGTTCCACATAATTTTCGACCTTGTGATTGCCCAAGAAGCCCCGAACCACTGCGACGAAGCTTCCCCAAGCTTTTTTTTTCCTTCCTACTGAGCTTCTTGGGGAATTCTGTGCACTCCATGATCTTCTTTATTTGTGGTCCAACGAAGACACCAGCTTTGACCTTTGCCTCAGACAGCTTCAGGGAAAAAGTCTCGAAGGTACTTGAAGGCTGAAGACTCTTTATCAAGAGCTGTGACAAATTGTTTCATAAGACCCAATTTTACGTGCAATGGTGGGAACAACAATCTTCTAGAGGTCAACTAGTGGCTCACACTTGATATTGTGCTTCCTCACAGAGAAGTCGGTCCGTTGTGGCCAATGCTTCCTATTGTAGTGCGCTGCGGTGTCTTTGCTGTCCCAAAGGCAAAGATAACAGGGAAACGTGGTAAAGACTCCTTGGAGACCTATCAGGAATGCCACCATACTCATCATACTTCAAGGCTTCTAGCAAAATCTTGATGCTATTGTATTCCTCTTTGAGATGCACCGAAAGATATTTACATTTTAAAAGGTCTAAAATGTGTATAATATAAAGTCTTACTATTCAAGCAAGCAAAAATTGTCCGTCCTACCTTCTAGAGTTTTTTTGCAGTGCTCGCAGGTAAAACGAGGTACCCAGGGTTTGTCTTGATCCCTGACAGGCATGCCGAAATGTGTCTTGTAGGCTTCACACATTTTAGTAGATGCTGTCACAGAGTACTTTTTCGTTCTTGTCTTGATACATTGGCCACATACATAGTAGAATGTGTTTGATGCTATCTCTGATAAAATCAGATAGGTTTATGTGTTCACTTAGGCAGCTAGAACTAAACTGAAGTGGTATATATATATGTATTACTATGGAAAGTTCTTGAAAATTCTCGTAAGTTTTACAACATTCTAGGAAATTCTTGTAAGTTCGAGAAAATTCTCTATCAGCTACTCAGCACTGAATCTATCTGGAATGTTCTGGAAAAATGGGTAAATTTGAATACCCAGGTCACAAAAGCAAAGTTTGAAGAGGAAAATAGATCTTTTCCATTTACTTTAGCCATAAGCAATTAGGAAATAACACTTTCTGCTCAGGAACAAGAAAAAGTAAAAAAATCTTATATAGTGTTATGTGTTTGTTTTTGTCTTACAAATTTCACAAACATTTTATAAAGAAAACAACCAAGGTGTCTTTGGTATCGTGGTAATACGATAACAGTCGAGGATTTGGGTAATTTTTGGATTTTTTGATTAAGTTAAATGATTTCGTAGCATAGGATTTTCAAAGCTGACAGTCGACTGTCTCTCCCCATAAAATATATATATATATGAGTGTGTGTGTTTACCGGCGGACAACGATAAGTCTACGGGCTTACAACGCTAAAACAGAGTTTCGATATCCATGGTATGTCGACAGAGCACAGATAGCTCATTCTGTAGCTTTATGCGTAACTACAAACAAACAATATATATATATTTTACAAATAATCCATAAAACAGTTGTATGTCCAATGGCGAGAATAGATTTGGAAACACACACACAAAGTAATAATCATAGTACAAAGTATATAAATGAAAATCACCAAAAACGCTCCTTTCGGAGTGGAGCGAAGGGCAATAAACTTCAAATATAATATTAAGCTAACTATTCCGGGGGAGGGGCTAATGATTTTCAGAGCCAATTGACCTGCATATTTATATTTAAATTTATATATATATATACACCACCTTAAATCCTCTTTTCCGGGTTGGGTAAATGATTCATGAAGGCGGGGAGATGCTAATAACTTTCACATTCGACAGATCAGCGGAATTAACAAAAACCTCATTTATTAAGAAATAAATAAAATAAAATAAAACATAAATCTTTAGTATACGAGCCAATCAGATTAATATAATTTCTTCCACGTTTTACAGGGCGTTTACTTAGTATTTAGTTAACCAATGAGCTCTTTTTTGTCGTCTAATAATAAAGTTTACAGATAATCGAATATATTTTTATTATTTATACGCAAGTCCTTTCTTCATATCACTACTTACGTTTAAGATTCAAGCATACTTTAACAATTTAATCGCACAAACACGCCACAAAATTTCGCTGTATACGCACTGATGAATTTCACTTTAGTTATGGACACATAATGTGAATTTTTTAGTTTTTTATTGGTACGCTCTGTAGAAACTCACTTTCTTCAATGGCACATGCCTCTTAGTGGCACAGCGGCATGTTTGCAGACTTACAACGCTAAAACCCGGGTTTCGATACCCGTGGTGGGCAGAGCACAGATATCCCGTTGTGTAGTTTTGTGCTTAATTCCAGACAAACAAATCAATGACACACACATACATACACAACGAAATGTTATAGAACATACTGGCCAGGTGGGTTAAGGAGTTCGACTCGTAATCTGAGGGTCGCAGGTTCGAATCCCCGTCGCATCAAACATGCTTGCCCTTTCAGCCGTGGGGGCGTTATAAAGTGGCGGTCAATCCCACTATTCGGTGGTAAAAGAATAGTCCAAGAGTTGGCGGTGGGTGGTGATGACTAGCTGCCTTCCCTCTAGTCTTACACTGCTAAATTAAGGACGGATAGCGCAGATAGCCCTCGTGTAGCTTTGCGCGAAATTCAAAAACAAACATACAAACAGAACGTACTTTACTTTTCATCTTCAATACGTACGCATATCGGAAAGTTTCGTTGGAGGTTAAACAAATTGGAAACTCCTACCACGTAAAAATTAATATCACTTCATCCCACACTTATTTTATTCAAATCTCGAATGGTAGTACTCAGGATGGGTACCCACGGACCTTGTTTACTGTGAAATCTACATTTATTAAAACCCTTAAACTCACAACTGATAACGTAAATGAATTAAACTAGTTTCAGGCTTAAAACAACATCTCACCTTCGAATCTTTTGATTTTAACAAGAAGACAGAGAACAGGCTCAGTTTCAGCTTCTTCTCTTTAGGTGACTATTATGTGTTTTAGAGCAAAGCCACAGTGGGCTATCTATTGTGTACACTTTGGGGAATGGAACCTCGGATCTTAGTGTTGGAAGTCCGTTTGTATGCTTTGAATTTCATGTAAAGCTCCTCGAGGGCTATCTGTGCTAGCCGTCCCTTATTTAGCAGTGTAAGACTAGATGAAAGGTAGCTAGTCATCACCACCCAAAGTCAAATTTTGGGCTACTATTTTACCAATGAATAGTGGGATAGACCGTCACATTATAATGCCCTCCCCGACTGAAAGGGCGAGCATGTTTGGTGTGATGGAGATTCGAACCCGCGACCCTCAGATTACGAGTCGAGTGCCTTAACCACCTGGCCATGCTAGGCAGGAAGTCTGTAAGCTTACCGCTGTCCCACCGGTGGATTCTTGGATGGCTCCGATATCTTTTCTTTTGAATTCTTTTTCCTTGAAGGTCCAGAATTCTCTCCTGGTATCTGAATATCACTTGAAAATTCCAATGGAACTAACGTCTTAACATTGTACTGGTTTGGTTGTTGATAGTTCTGGGTACCAGTTAAAACCCTTCAGTTTCCTAACCCTGTATAATGTGTTACACTGGAAGCAAGGGCTAGAGGCTTAACGGTAATATTGAGTTTTGATACTCGAAACGGACATTGCACAGATACCCCACTGCGTAACTTTCGTGATTAAGAATATATAAAACTATGTAATTCGCATCGCAGATCACAGCTTTGGTTTACACACCGCACTGGATTTATCTGGTTCCTATTAGACACAGAACCACACGATGTTTATGTGTTCTGACGACCACGGGTATCAAAACCCGACCTTTAGAGTTGTAAACCTGAAAACTTATTCCTGAGCCACTGAGGGAAGGGGTAAATTGTGTTTGTGTGTGTGTTGTTGTTTTTTAGCACAAAAAACATGTCTACCGCAGGAAACTGAACCCCAAAATGTTAGCATTGTTGAAATTTGTGTTAACTTTCAATGAATAAAATAAAACAAAAACAAACAACAGATTACACATCACCCCCGGAGGCTATTACTACTCCTCTCTTTTACCTACCACCTTCAATCAAGCACGATGTAGGTGTTTATGGGTCTATAAACAAGGAAGTGTTTACAAATGGGCCGAGTAATAACGGATGCCGCTTCAGAAACACTCTTACCTAACTAAGCCTCTCCCGCATATTCAGAATTAAAAACTTTCCGTAAACTTATTAAGCCTGTCTATATTTAGGGTCAGCGTTTCCTTCATTCTGCTTAACCCGTAACCTTTGGAGAGAGTTCAAAGGTTACGAACCTCTCCCCTCTTACCGATGGACAACCATACAAAACCAACTTGTTCAAAAGATTTCGTGACTTGGTCGACGAAAACCCCTTGACGAAAAATCCTGTTTTTTACGAAGATTAAAATGTCCCATGTTTTTTGCGTATTTGTGATATAGAAGAGTCTATTTTAAACGTATCAACAGGATTTTCAAATTATTTCACTGTAACTTGAAACAATCTGTTAAATAAAAATGTTTCTTCAATATATTTAATATAAAATATATTCCCTACAAAATGACAAGGAGGTACGTCTATATATATGTAATCCAAGGCTATTTTTTGTTCTCAAATGTAGAGCACGACTCACAAACAACGAAATTTTCAAAATCACTGACTTTTAGTTACTGAGGTGATGTTTATATTTTGGTTTCTTAATTACTAAAACTTATTACTTTCAAAATACTATTTCGACGTTTTTATGTGCTTGACTTCTATGACAAAATGTTTTGGGATCTGTAGGCATTGACCGACCTACTCACACACACACACAAATCAAGGGTTAAATACGAAGTCTGTCGTATAGGGGAAAATGTGTTAGCTTGCTAGATTATGGATCCTTTTCTCGTATCAACAACAAAAAATCACTCTGCACTCATTGGCTGTGGGTGCGTTATAAGAGCTACAGTCAAACCACACTATCATTTTATAGTAGCTGGCGATAGATGCTGTTGACTAAACTGCCTTCCATCTAGTTTATCAGTTCAAAATTAGGAGCATGTATAACATAATCCTCGTATGGCTTTGCGCGAAACAGTCATAAGTTGATAGAACATTTTGTTGTCGTGGTTAGAATGCTTGACTCGTAATCTGAGAGTCGCGGGTTTGAGTCTCCGTCATACTAAATATGCTCGCCCTTTCAGAAGTGGGTGCGTTATAATGTTACGGTCAATACCACTATTTGTTGGTAAAAGAGTAGCCCAAGAGTTGGCGGTGGATGGTGATGACTAGCTGCTTTCCTTCTAGTCTTACACTGTTAAATTAGGAACGGCTAACGCAGATATTTTTTGTGTAGCTTTGCGCGAAATTCAAAATCAATCAATCAATAAAACTCTTCAGAATGAACTGAGGAATGATTTATAAAAATTTTGGCAATGAAGTTAGGTGAGAAACGACATCTACTTTTTGGGACAAAGTAACAATAACTTTTACTTCAGCCATCGCTTCACCACTTTGGCTTCATCATGGCTAGTAGTAAAGAGTTCCATCCGTTACGACTGTACTTGTTCTTAAACTTTCCTTTTGCGGTATTTATAAAGGTATTATTTACGCAGAAAGCATTTTAAAAGCCGTGCTTACCCAGAGCGTAAGAAACCGAATACATACAGTATTCGATTCCTTTTCGTAATTAATACCTGTGTAGCAGATAATACCAGATAATGGAGGTACTGAAAAGGCATCCAGTAAACCTATATTTTGGTATGTTCAACCTAAACTGCGCCTTACCATGACAGTTGGCTAAACGGCCAAATCAGAAATACCATGGTTCACTAAAAACACTCATCAGAAAAATACCAACAAATCAGCAGCACCCACTGCCAAGACGGCTACCTTTAACTGAATAAATGGAGTTAATTGTCACACTTACAACGCTCCCGCAGCCGGAAGTTTCAGATATTTAACGTTTATCGCGGTTCGGCGCTTATCAAAAACTTCAATACTAATCAAACGTTGACTTCCTACTTTAAGATTCGTACACTGGGGTGGTTGAAAAAGAAAGTTTGATTGATTTCTTTTGAATTTCGCGCAAAGCTACACGAGGGCTATCTGCACTAGCCGTCCCTAATTTAGCGGTGTAAGACTGTGTGTTGGTGTTTTTCTTATAGCAAAGCCATATCGGGTTATTTGCTGAGCCCGCCGAGGGGAATCGAACCGCTGATTTTAGCGTTGTAAATCCGTAGACTTATCGTTGTATGGGCGGGTGGCGCGGTGTAAGACTAATGGAAAACAGCTAATCGTTAACACCCATCGCCAACTCTTGAGCTACTCTTTTATCAACGAATAGTGAGATTGACTGAACATTATATATAATGCTCCTGCGGCTGAAAGAGCGAGCATGTTTAGTGTGACGGGGATTCGCTAAAAGTCTGGCGTCGATACTCATAGTGAGCACAGCAAAAACAGCCCATTGTACAACTTTGTGGTTAAAAAATAAAAAATAATTCTATATTATCCTTTTATGCAAGCACCTACTCCAATCAAAATGGGAATCCAGATTTGATTTTTGAAAGCGTTATTTTTGTACTTGGATTCTTGAAGAACGTGTTATATTTTTATCTCAGGATTTTTGAATACAGCTACACAAAGGCGATACTGCGTATAATCCATAAACGTCCCTAAATTTTAACTGACGGACTGGAGGCACTACTCATCGCCAACTCTTCAGTTACTTTTGTTTGACCAAAAATGACAACCGGACATGATAACCACGGGGTTATATGGCTTGTTTAAATATATAACAAAAGCAAAATAAAAACAAATGTCTATATACATTGTACATCTTTAGAATGACAGTTTTCTCTGTTTATTTGTTTGTTATTATTTTCTGACAGATTTATACAGCACGTGACTAAACATCAGTTGTTAGGTTTAGGCTTTTTAATGTCGCTAATTTGAAGACAGATTTCCACGAAGATAGCAAAGAAACATAGGTATTCTTGGGTTAATATCCATATTACCGTGTGTTATATAGCATCCCACCGGTTAAGTGAACCGTGCATAAACAGTGAAAGAAAGATATTAACTTGATTTTCTCATTAATTCTAAATCATAGTAGAATGTTTATGAGTGTTCTGGACCATTTAACGAGTGTGGTAACTCACCTGGTGGTAGTAAATTAAACTGAAAGAAAAGTTAATTCAGTTAGAGAACTACACAAACACACACTTAAGGCACTCGACTCGTAATCCGAGTATCGCGGGTTCGAATCCTAGTCGCATCAAACATGTTCGACCTTTCAGCCTTGGGGACGTTATAATGTGACGGTCAATCCCACTATTTGTTGGTAAAAGAGTAGCCCAAGAGTTAGCGGTGGGTGGTGATGACTAGCTGCCTTCCATCTCGTCTTACGCTGCTAAATTAGGGACGGCTGGCGCAGATAGCCCTCGTGTAGCTTTGCGCAAAATTCAAACCAAATCCGTAAAGCTAATTCTATTTCCTTTGCGTTGCTGAAGTTCAGTTTCACTCATTACAAGTTGACGAAAAAAAACGTTAACAAACGTTTGAATGCTTCTTATGGGAAGTTGTTCGAAAATAATTCCCTAATTCGTTTGTTTCTTATTTGTTTGTTTGCTTGTCCTCAAAAACACGAACTGTATATAAGGGTTCGCAGATAATTGTGTCAAGAAACTGCACGAGCCGGAAGATGATGCCGTTTAGGCCGATAAGGTTAGGTTTCGTTGACTAGAGAGAACAAGAATTGTTCTTGCCAAACCGATTTGTCGTATCAGCAGGTTATCAGAAGATAAAAATATCTCGTTCTCGCAGTCAGCCATGACACTTGGCCGTTAGCCTACGTAGACTTTACCTTCCTCAAACAAAAACTCTTTGTTACCTGCCATCTTAACTCGCAGTACTAAAACCTGTCATCCTGTGTTTTCAATGATACTCGGTGATCATAACTTTAGTGCTTGGGTGACGTAGATGAGAGAGATAACCAGCCGGATACATACAAAGACCTATAATGCAGTGCTAGCTAAAGTTTGACGAGTGAGGGAAGTGGAAAAAAGTTACAAGAGAAAGAAAATGAAGTATCAGTCTTCTCTACTAGTTTCTGATGCTATTTTTACTTGTTGAACGTGATAAATATATAGATTTTTCCCTTTTTTTGTAATACAAATCTTGATTCAGCACTGCAGCTTAAGACAGAAACAAGCAACAAAAATCACTTGTTTCTGTGAGCTCGGGATAGTGAATGTGGGGCAGCGGAAGGTTTATGAACTTGCAACGCTAGAATCCGGAGTTCGATTCCCCGCTGTAGACTCAGCAGGTAGTACAGTATGGCTTATAAAAAACTATAAGCTTTTAATTATTATGTTTTGATGACGAAGAGGGCTCGGCATGGCCAGGTGGGTTAAGGCGTTCGACTCGTAATCTGACGGTCGTGGGTTCAAATTCCCGTCGCACCAAACACGCTCGCCCTTTTATCCGTAAGGGCGTTATAATGTTACGGTCAATCCCACTATTTGTTGGTAAAAGAGTAGCCCAAGATTTGGTGGTGGGTGGTGATGACTACTAGCTGCCATCCCTCTAGTCCTACACAGTTAAATTAGGGACGGATAGCGCAGATAGCCCTCGTGTAGTTTTTCGCGAAGTTAAAAAAAACCCAAAAACAAACACGACGAAGGCACACAAAGAGGTTGAGGTTTACTATATTACACCTAATCTATTTCAAAGATAAATTAGGATAACATACAGGTTTTTATAGTTTCGTTGATAAAATTATATAATTTTTCTATAAGTTTTCTGCCTAATTTCTTGAGGAAATAACGACTTTTTACAGACTGACTCACTTATGTAACTGTATTATTACTTGGGCCAGAAGAGGTTTCTTATGTTTTTGTTTTCCAAATAACACTTTCCGATTTATCAGTATTACAGATTTTAATTGTAACTAAACTGAATAACCTTGACCTATTTTTCAAAATCCTCCTTTTAAAGTTATCTTTACAAAAACAACAAAAATAAAAATATACGCGTGTAGTCCTGATTAGTTGAAAAGATGAAGGTTTTATACGTCACTTTACAAAAGAAAACGGAAAAAAAAAACGTACCACTTTCACAACACAGACTTTTAATGGATTTTACATAGGTTCACTAGGAGGCCTGACTATATTCACCACCTTGATCTCACCGAAACAAGTATTTGGGTTTGTTATTTTTTTCATGCGTGTAGGGTCAAAAGAGAAGAAGAAAAAGGTTAGTACTTGAAATAGGCAATTTTCATGTTGTGGAACAGTAAAGACAACTTTTACATCTGTTTACATGATTATTAATCATCTTTCGATACGACATAAACTGAACTGTTTCATGCAGACTCTATTAGCGAAGGTTTAAGTTTCGTGAATAGTTAAGTGCCCGTAACGTGTTATACAATTGAAAGCCTGTCATTTAATTCGGGTTTTTCCATGTCCACAAAGAGTAAATTAGAGCAAAGTCTGAAAGGCAGCTAATGTTAGTAATTCTGTTTCTTATGACACTAAATCTGAGACAAAAATACATATTCTTATAACAAGGACACTTTCGAAAGGTGGGGTCTGGCATGGCCAGGTGGTTAAGGCATTTGACTTGACTTGACACTAATCCGAGGGTCGCGGGTTCTAATCCCAGTCACACCAAACATGCTCGCCCTTTCAGCCGTGGGGACGTTATAATGTAACGGTCACTCCCACTATTCGTTGGTAGAAGAGTAGCCCAAAACTTGGCAGCGGGTGGTGATGACTAGCTGGCTTCTCTCTTGTCTTACACTGCTAAATTAGGGACAGCTAGCACAGATAGCCCTCGTGTAGCTTTACGCGAAATTCAAAAACAAACAGTTGAAAGGTGGGCCTTTTTTATCACACAAGCAAACTATCTGGCTCTGACAAAAACATCTTTCGAAAGCGATCGGGTTACAGATATTTTTGTCTTAAATTGACTACACTTAAAATGTCGAGTTCTTCAACAACCTAATTAATTTTCACACGAAAATTAAAATCGATTACAGGGCCGGTAATTTTGTTGTTAACAATAACAAAAAAACACACACGAAATTCTAGTCACATTGATTATTAACTCAGCAGCCTCATTTATTAGATTAAGGCTCCAGTACGTTATTGCTATAGCTATCAAACTGTTGTATAGAGCATTCTATGGCTCAAAAGGTCAAAGTGGACGCTTTAAGACTTCGCGTTTGATTGTTAATTGACAAATATGGGTATAGTGACCGAGACTGAAATATTAGCTGTGGACGATGGAGTTCACGTGCGTTACTTGGGAACATAAGACGTGGGTCATTGACTTGGTCGAATTCTAATATACGTTGCTTAGGAGAGTAAGACATACGTCATCAACGTTATGGAGTTCCTTAGGTACTTGAAGGTCAGAGGCTTCGATAAACTCTAATTTTATTTAAATACAGGTGGAAAATTCCGAGTCTCTTACATGTACAGAGTGTCCAAAAACTATGCTAACAAACTTACAAATTGAACGAAGCACGTAAACAGCTTTGTTAACGTAATTCCAGACACTAGCTGAGAAAGGAAAAATCAAATTAGTATGTTTCATAAATACGAAGATGGAAATTTTCTGGTATGTTTAATAGTCGTGTTCTACTCATGGCTGTTCATCGGAAATTAACGTAAAAAACAGATAAAAATATCTTATTAAGTGCAGGAAACATAGACTAATTACTATATCAATATAAGTGTGTGTGTGTCATGTACATGCACGCGCCCACGTGTAGTCTTGTATTACCTGTACCTCATGTTTTGTCTGTATTATGAAAAGCGTTTTCAGAAACATGGGAAGGATACGTGATACACTCCCCCATGTCATAAAATCTGAGTTCGTGGAAAACCGCTTTGCAAGTAGAAATCTCAAATTATGTTCTATCAAAGCTTCAACGTTGTAACGCTAGTTAACAGCCCTTCAAACATTAAGAAAGAGGGTCACTTTCCTTGTCTCCTTGAAAATAAAACGCTTGTTTCTCGTCAGCGCAATATCACAGGAAAATGTTTTATTATTGGTGTATAATAGTGGTATAAATACTGAAGATATATAGTGATTTTAATGGCGTTAAGACATATGGGGCACCTTACAAATCTTTTCAGCTACGCATAACACTTTTTTCTATAAGCAAGTTTAATCGTATTGAGAGACACCAATACACACGCGAGCCAGTAAGTTGTTTTATGAAAAAATATGGCTTCCTAAAGAAAAAAGCAGTGTTAGGCTTAGAATACATGACACTTCTACAGTCGTTTGGGAACGGGAACGATTAGCGCATGCCAGGTCCAGGGACACCTAAAATATATTATTATTTATAATAATGAAAATACAGATAAATGATCATAGTAATAATAAACAAAATAAAGGCGTTATTTTTCCTGTTCTATTGGAATATTATTACAGCTACTGTAAGCTTCGTTTCTCTGTGAAATGTACACACCAGGTGCCACCTACGGTCCTAAGAATGATAAATGTTTAACATAGTATTTTTTCGTTTTTTTATTGTTGCAGGCTGAACTTATAAATAACAAAGTAATCGTTAAAACAGTCCATCGTTTGAGTTAGTAATAATTTTACTCGTTAGGTGACCAGAGGTTCTATAGTCATCTAAAGTAGTTGTTAGTGCTAAAATGCTTAACAAGTATAACTAAAATGACTGTTATAATATATTTTTCTATCGTTGTTTCGTCAATGATAAATTACCGCTTTTGTTTCCCAGTCTTATGACCCGTAACTAGAAATAAATGTCACTGTAAAACGAATGTGTTGTGAGTGTAACTAGAGAGACTATTCTAGTTTTTTCATGTTTTTTTTCACTGTGGTTCACAGTACTTCGGAATAAAAACGTTCTGTCTGAAGTAACCTAATAATTTACCTGTCGAATTGTAGATCGCAAGGCCTAAGGTTCGAGCCATAACATGCTGCCGATGTCACTTCGTACTTCCGGTATTGGAAGTGAAATTAGGAAGTAATAACGTCTTCATTGTCGGTAATACGAAGCAGTAACGCCAGTTGTTTATTTTTAGCCTACCTAAATGTAGGTAAATAACAATCTTTGTTAGTATGCTTGTTTTTCCTGAATTTCGTTCCCCGCTGGTACAGCGGTAAATCTACGGATTTACAACGTTAAAATCAGGGGTTCGATTCCTCTTGGTGAACCCAGCAGATAGCCCGATATGGCTTTGCTATAAGAAAACACACTTGTCTGAATTTCGTGCAAATCCGTCCTAGGACTATCTGGACTAGCCTTCCCTAAGTGTGAAGACATCAAGTCAACACCACCAACTCTTGGGCTGTTTAATAAAATAATTTGATTTGACCGTCACTTTTATAACGCACTCACAACCCCAGAATGCGGAGTGCGATTTTGGAGTGGGGTAACGGAACGTGAACCATGGAACCTCAGGCTCGTAGTAGTGTAGCTATTCCATAGGCCGTGTTCGTCTCCTGTCACGACTCAGAGTGGTCCACAGTTTCCTTGCTCGCCGCCTGATTTTTTTTCTGTGCGTATGACGTTTCATTTCCAGTTACCAAACATTTGGGCCACTATCGGTGCGAAATTCATGTAGTTTTCACACACGCTCGTGCATCAGCCAACAGAAGATAAAGGTATAAAATCATTAAAAAGCTGTCCTGGAGGAACTGACCTTGTGGAAAATAGCCCCAAATACTCCCATTTTGTGTTTTGCTTTTCGGATTTAATTACGCCGAGTTCGTGACCTAAACATAGGAGTAAACTTAATAATAACTGATCCTGGAGATAAAGGAAAATAATGTTTGTTTGTTTTTTAATTTCGCGCAAAGCTACTCAAGGGCTATCCGCGCTAGCCATTCCTAATTTAGCAGTATAAGACTAGAGAGAAGGCAGCTAGTCATCACCTCCCACCGCCAACTCTTGGGCTACTCTTTTACCAACGAATAGTGGGATTAACCGTCACATTATAACGCCTCCACGGCTGAAAGGGGAGCATGTTTGGTGCGACGGGGATTAAAACCTGAGACCCTCAGATTACGAGTCAAGTGCCTTGACCACTTGGCCATGCCAAGGCCAGGAAAATAATAAATCACTTAATAAACTGACGCGGAAAGCTTGAAAGTAAAAGTAATTCCCTAAATAAACTGATATGGAATATAAAAATATGTGAAACACAACTAACTAATATAGAATCAGGTAAGAGAATGTATCTCTCAAAATAGTAATAGAAACATGAAAATGGGTGTAGCTCAGTCGACGAATATAGGAGACTAAAGAAGTTCATACGAAAAATAATATTAAACAAGAAAGGGAAATAGGTATAATTCACTCAGCGCTTATTGGAGACAAACATCGAGTCCTAAAATCATTTAACATATTTATATCGAAGACAATAATAAATAAAAGTTAACAAGTAGGAATAACCCACTCAAGAGATATGGGGAACTCGAGAAAGGGCTAACTCACTCAACAGGTATGAGGGACTAGAAAAGGGCTTAAGTCACTCAAATGATATGGTGGGGCTCGAAAAAGGGATTATCTCATTCAAGGGATATAAAGGGGTCTCGGGAAATGGCTAATTCACTCAACAGATACGAGGGATTAGGAAAAGGGCTTAACTCACTCAACGGTTATGTGGGACTCAGAAAAAAGCTTAACTAACTCAACGATTATGTGGGACTCAGGAAATGGCTTAATTCACTCAAAGGATATGGGAAACTCGGAAAATGAAAAGGCTTAAGTCATGCAACAAACATACGACTTGTGAAGATTATAAAAATCGTTAATTTTTTCCTTCCATAAGTAGAAACAATACTTGTTTATCTAAGTGTATTCAGGTTTTTCTCCCTTCTTCTAAACCATTGTGAAAGAGTTCTGTTTGCAGCTGTTGAAAATCAAATCTCAAGGTTCTCGAGATAAACAAACTCAAAGTCAAAGAAACCCAACTTATACAACAACTGAAACCAAAATTAAACCAATATAAAGGAACACCTTTATAGCTATACTAATTAATAACCTAATATCCACCTTCAACAACCCCTACAATCCCGTACCCGTTTATACTCTCGTTCCTTTGTTTGTTTGTTTGTTTTTGAAACAAACTTTTTTGTGGGTGGTGATGACTAGCTGCCTTCCCTCTAGTCTTAAACTGCTAAATTAGAGACGGCAGCTAGTCATCACCACCCACCGCCAACTCTTGGGCTACTCTTTTACCAACGAATAGTGGGATTGACCGTCACATTATACACCCCCACGGCTGGGAGGGCGAGCATGTTTAGCGCGATGCGGGCGCGAACCCGCGACCCTCGGATTACGAGTCGCACGCCTTACGCGCTCGGCCATGCCAGGCCCTCTCGTCCCTAAGACATGTACCTTAATTACAAACGGTTATGTTTGTTAACCTGAAGATGACCTAGGAAGGTCGAAACGTTGTTCTCTCGCTTTCAATAAAAGTGTTAAACCCATACCAGCCGTTCTGAGATACAAGATTGTACGTTCAATCCCAACACTGGGCCACAGTTTTAGTGTATGTTTGTATTATCACGTTCGGGATTGAACGCCATCTGGTGAGTGCTTTACTAATTAATCTCGAGGTTGATTCCCGCATTCGTATTTGCTGCTAAGAAACAATTTTTTTTTTTCAACCAAGCGGAACGTGAACGAACTAGAGTGTACTGAAGACAACAATTAAAAAAAAAAAACGACTGGAAAACTAGTGTTCAAATTTTGTACGTGAGATCAATGGGAAATCCACACGTACAAAAAGAAAAAGGCACATCGGTACCCAACTCTGTATTAAAGAAACATGATAAGAACGACCTGCGATAAGACGTTCAGACTAATGTTACGACTGGCGAATTTCCTGATATGTGTATATATATCTACACAAGCATACATACGATAGAACAGAAAACCTTATTGATTGTTCGTAAATCCTCTAATGGTGGAGTCAGTCACCAATATTTTCTCATTACCTTGTCATGACGTACTCTCCTTTCGATTGTCCATTGACTGTGTTTGCAGCACACATACCAAGATCTGACGTTCACTCGCTAATTAAGCCAGTCTCGATTAAAACCAGGACACACCGTTAAACTTAGCAATCTCATCTTTTGTTATTATATGAAGGAGCGTTTGGTCTCTGTTTTATCTATGTTAGTTAACTGATAAGGGCTAGGATTTTCCGCCTGATTTGGTAGTGTATGTGTGTGTTTGATTCAAGAAAAGATAGAATCTTGGATTTTGTTTCTTTTTTGCTCACAATACAGGATTTGTGAGATAAGTGGAAAAGTGAGAGACGATTTATAAAAAAAAAAATAACTGGATCAAATACGAAGGAAAGAATTTTATTTCAGTCATTAAAATAAAAGAAACGACGCAACTGTGAGCGTTTCTACTACATCTGTTATGTTCCACCATAATTTTAGTGGACATTGCAGTCCAAATGAATACAAAATTGTATTTGTTCAATATGACAGTAGCTTTTATTGTATGTCTTGTTGCGTAACACCTTTCATTTATAAATGTCTTAATCAGTTATGGTGTTTATTCTTAGGAAGAGCACGTGGTAAAGCTTCTGTAGTTAATTGTATAGCAAAGTTTGTGGTTGTTTGTATGGCAAAGCTTCCGTTGTTGAACGCATGGCAAAACTTCTCTAGGTGATACTTTATGGCAAGGCATTTTAGTTTATTGAATGGAGAGGCTTGTCTAGTTGATATTGTATGGCACGTTTTTTGAAGTTTATTGTATGACAAATCTTCTTCGCGAAAACATTCTCTGATTGGGTACCCGACCAAGATATCTGGTTACTTTTCTACGGACCTTCTCAAATTGTTACCAGACCAAGATATCTGGTTATTTTTCTGGGGAACTTCTCTAATTTGTTACCTAACCAAGATATCTGGTTACTTTTCTGGGGAACGTCTCTAGATTGTTACCTGACCAAGATATCTGGTTACTTTTCTGGGGAACTTCTCTAATTTGTTGCCTAACCAAGATATCTGGTTACTTTTCTGGGGAACTTATCTAATTTGTTGCCTAACCAAGATATCTGGTTACTTTTCTGGGGAACTTATCTAATTTGTTGCCTAACCAAGATATCTGGTTACTTTTCTGGGAAACTTTTCTAATTTGTTGCCTAACCAAGATATCTGGTTACTTTTCTGGGGAACTTATCTAATTTGTTGCCTAACCAAAATATCTGGTTACTTTTCTGGGAAACTTTTCTAATTTGTTGCCTAACCAAGATATCTGGTTACTTTTCTGGGGAACTTATCTAATTTGTTGCCTAACCAAGATATCTGGTTACTTTTCTGGGGAACTTATCTAATTTGTTGCCTAACCAAGATATCTGGTTACTTTTCGAGACGACTTTCTCTAATTTGTTAACTGACCAAAATAATTTAAAAAAAAACTATCCAGTTTGATTATACGGCTCAAACGTATTTAAATAGCAGTTATTTTGTTTTTTATCATTCTGTTATAATACGTTTTTTTTTTTCATTTAGTCTGAGAAAATTTTTGAGATTCTTGTAATTTATGCGAGATTAATATTAAGGTTATCTGTTCGCATTTAGTGGGATCGTTATTTAATCTTTTCATTGGTTGTCGTTGTTCTAGAGGGCGGAACTATAATGTGACATCCGCACAGTAATGATAGATTGAATTATTTTATGGTGAGAAGCGATAGTTAATTGTACATACAGAGAGTTTTTGTCCATGGTGTCCCACTATCGTATTATTATAATAATCATTACCCTGTATGATCTAACTACAGGTTCGTATTTCCATTGATTGTGATTACTAATAGGATACAATAATCTAGAAAGGTTGTTCTCAATCAGATTTGACACTTTTTAAAGTAATTGATTTTTCACTTCGACTTAATATTGTTTTCCGTTTGCCATTCACTGAAAATTAACAGCCTGCATCGAACCAAAACAATAACAAAAGCATTGCAAGCTAGTGTATTCACTCTGTTTGTTGTCTGTCGTTGGTTCTATTAATGATTAACAATTAATCGTTCGTGAGTGATATGAGCTGTCTTTATCTTTGAATACAGTCACCAAAACACCGTCGTATAGTAATGGCTGCCCGTACACTTAGTAAGATCTATTGCCTTTACTTATCAGCTACAGAAGCGCTGCTTTTAATAGACTGATTAGGCTCAGGCGTAGAGAAATAAAGAAAATAAATCGAATGAAACAGAACGACGTCGACTATGAAACTGTGCTGCCCTGGGTGCCGGGCCGAGAGTGTGTATTGTTTATTGATTTTTGTGAGTGTTTTCAGCAATATTCAAACTTATAACAGCTGTATGCCAGTTCTATTGTAGAAGCTAACGTTACGATTGGCAAAAATGAGAAAGTGTGCCAGATATATCACTTCTTTTACAACACATGAAAACATCTCGAACGGACGATAGCATATATTCTGTTGTTATTTTTTTAATTTTGGGCGAAGCTACACGAGAACTATCTGCGCTAGCCTGCCTTAATTTAGCAGTGTAAGACTAGAGGGAAGGCAGCTAGTCATCACCACCCACTGCCAACTCTTGGAATATTCTTTTACCAATGAATAATGGGATTGATCGAACATTGTAACGATCCCACTGCTGAAAGGACGACTATGTTTGGTTGAACGGGGATTCGAACCCGCGACCCTCACATTACGAGTCAAGCGTCCTAACCACCTGACCATTCTGGGCTCAGCAAAAATTCTTGCAGCCTTCCAGTTGTTCTGTGGTAAACTACAGAGCTTATAACACTAAAACCTAGGTTTCGATTCTCGCGGAGGTCACAGAGCATAGAGAAAATCGCGTGGTTTTGTATTAAAACAAACCAACATATATTTAAACATACGGTATTTCCCACACACTTCGTATTTGCACTAATTAATTTCTACCGGATCGCACATCTAAACCTTGTTGTTTGTTTTTAAACCTAAAGACATAACTTTATATTTTCCCTAGTTGCATTACAAGTTAGTATTTAGTTGGCTTGTAAATATTCAACTGCATTAGTTCCTCCCTCTAACCCCATCGCAAATAATAGCTTCTATAACATTTTAAAACTTTGTCTACCAAAATTCAAAATTACCCCTTCCCTGTGCGAACAGGGGTCAGTTTCCCCTTTTCTGTATAAATTAAGCACCATTTATGAATAACATCGTCATTGTTTGAAATTATCTTCCAAAAACGTTGGAAACTTTCATCTTAATTATCAAAGACAATAATTGCGCATGCGCAAATCTTAATACTTATTTACACATTTTTTGTATTTGTGTCTGTATGTGCGCTTGTGAACACAGATCTCTTAAAAACATCACAAAATATCATCAAAATGTGTAGCGATGTGGGGAGTCAGTCAGTTAAAGTTACTCTCCTACAATATACGCCGAAATTTAGTACGGAAAACACTGACTGACCAGTTTTCGATGTATGAGCTGAAATCCAAGAGAAAGTTCATTGACCAACTGGTTGCGTTTTACAAGTTGAAATACATAAGAATATTTCATTGACTGACTGGTTTCGTCTTACAAGTTGAAAGCAACAATAATAACTCGTTGACTGACTGGTTTCGACTTACAAGTTGAAAGCAACAATAATAACTCGTTGACTGACTGGTTTCGACTTACAAGTTGAAATCTATAAGAATATTTCATTGACTGACTGGTTTCACCAGTCTATAAAGTTGAAATCCATAAGAATATCCCATTTACTGACTGGTTTCGTCTTAGGAAGTGAAAGTCAAATGAGAATTTCACTGACTGACCGGTTTCATCTCACAAGCTAAAACTAAAAAGAATAATTCGTTGACAGAGTTATTTTGGTCTTACTAATTAGAAACGAAGAGAAAATTTACTGAGTGACTGGTTTCGTTTTACAGTCACGTTTGTTTTTAAGAATAATAATAAAACATCTATAATTGTAAAGAGATGACTCAGTTCGTCAATAGTGTATATGACGCTATAAATATTACAAAATTACTTTTATTATGATTCTTACTGACCCTTGCGTCGTTTCTCGAAACATTAACGTTTGATAAAAGCTTGAAAAACCAATCACTTTTTATTCTTTTTAAAAATCTACCTGACGGAACCATATAATATACACACGTCACAATTTCTTTCCTCTGCACAAGCATACTGCGAGCTTCCAACTACTCATGCGTAAAAAGTGAACACTGCTGGACTTGACTGCTCCAGTGTCGATTGGTAGAAGTTCGCGCCTTTTCTCTTTTTTTTAATTACACGAGGGCACTGAGAGGCTGGTCACGCCTGATCCTGGAGGCTGTGGGTTCGGACCCCTTCCTGTTGGGGCAGCGGTTCTTTTGAAGAGTAGTTTATGAAGAGTCAGGTATCATTAGGGTGCGTTAATTTGGCCTCTGGGCCATCAATACATCGCTGTAATAAGTATCAGTCCCTTTGTGCCAAGGCACGTGGTATGTCTCACCGCTGCTAGCAATTATTGTCACTTAGGAAACTTATTGTTGTACACCAACTTTCGGTGTGTTGTGTTTTCATTGTTACATTAAATGAAGCATGGGTAGAATTACAAAAAATGTTAGGTGCTCAAAAAAAAAATCCAACCGTCATCATTTCATTGGTCGATATAAGGAATGTAGCTTTACCGTCATCATTTCATTGGTCGATATAAGGAATGTATCTTTCGAAGAAAAATGCGGTTTTTAATAACACCATTCATAAATGTTCTCATATAATATTCTAAATATACTCTTATCTGTCTCAGGTGTTGTACTTATGCACAAAGCTACACAAAAGTCAATCTGTGCTCTGCCCACCACGGGTACCGAAACCCTGTTTCTAGCGTCGTAAGTCCGCAGACATAACGCCGTGCCACTAAAGGGTGTCCATCTCCTCTATTAAATCGAACTCAAAACAAGAATGAATCCTCAATAACCGCGGCACTTAATATTATTTGAAGCTGGATTAAATTAATCTGCGAGACCTTGGGCGTGATCAAATACATCACCTGAAAGGGTTTACTCTCCCGAGTATAAAACTGTGATCAGATTTCAAAGCGGTCAAGAGATGACGGTTTAGTTTATTTTGAATTTCACGCAAAGCTACACGAGGGCGATCTGCGCTAGCCGTCCCTAATTTAGCAGTGTAAGACCAGAGAGAAGAGAGTTAGTCATCACCACCCACCGCCAACTCTTGGGTTACTCTTTTACCAACGAATAGTGGGATTGACCGTCACATTATAACACCCCCACAGCTAAAATGGCGAGCATGTTTGGTGTGACGATGATTCGAACTCGCGACCCTCGGATTACGAGTACAGTGTCTTAACCACCTGGCTATGCCGGGCCATTAAATGGTAATCGGACCCGACGAATTCCATAAAACATGTATAACCACTCCATGGTAAAGAAAGTTTTGATTACTCAGAAATATAGTATATATCTAGGTTAAACCCAGACTGTGAACCTGAGATCCTAGATATCTATGTTAGGCCCAGACTGTGAATCTGAGGGTTTCTAGATTTCCAGATTAAGCCCAGACTGTGAATCTTAGAGTTCACTTGTCACGTCCCGTTGCCGTAACAAGCTAGGTAGGTACTTCGGGACGGCGGGTTCAATATAATATTGAAGTTAAATCAAACAATAAGGTCAGACCAGAGTTGCCCAAGAAGTGGTGGTGGGTTTTGTTGAGTCGACTTTTTCTGTCGGCTCTTCAAAATTAGGGCTAGCGCAGAAAGCCCTTGAGTGACTCTTCGAGAAAGTTCCAAAAGCAAATAAACAGAGAAATTTATTACTCTTTTGCTCTAATACTCTGCGCATATTATATACGTTATATCTTCTTTTCGGAAACCTTATGGATGAAAAATAAAAAAACAAAAAAACTCTCACAGTTGTTACATAGGAAGAAAACTGTTATTGGAAGATATTTTAAATGAGTTTGAGACACACGCCATGTTAGTCCTATAATTTAACGTAATTAAACATTTCCGTAACTTAAGACCCAGATATAGACCATTCGCAGCATCAGGCTGTGCTGTATCTGTGTTTGTGTGTGTGTGTGTGTGTGTGAGAGAGAGAGAGAGAGAGAGATGATTGGAGGAGACAGTTAAATAGCGCGCTCGTGAGGCTTAGTCAGATCACATTAGTAGCGACCTCAGTGTGTGAATTGTGAACAACATCCATTAGAACAAATTCATCCAGTTTTTCATCACCTCGCAGCAAGGAACAGAAGCATCAAACGGTTCTTCGTGCCTTACATACCAAGCTAAATTGACTTCCCATCTTATGATGGCGACCAACGGGTTTTTTTCCCATCAAGTCCAACTTATTACCTCAGCACGCGCATCTTCCGCGTGGTTGGTCACTAATGTCCGGTTATCGGTGAATTCTCGTCGTGTCGCGTACAGAATAAATCACACTCCCGGCTTTTCGCACCATGTAGATTTGTTGTCATTTTCGGAAGCGAAAATCGGCGAAGACTGGGATTGCATTCTTTCGTTTTTCGCCAAATTACAAATGAGATCGCCTCATTCCACATTCAAGGCAATTCTGAAGCGTTTTACCAACGTCATTGTCGTACTTTCTGCCCCATCTAGACAATAAACGGCTGTATTCTCTTTCTGCGGTGGTAATTTGTAGCGAGTCGTTCTGCTCGGCTAGGTATGTTAGCAACACGTGGCTGAGCAGTTCTCTTACTGCCCCTGAGATTGATTACATAAGCACAACGTGACGTCCGCATGGTCTTCAATTAGCGTCAACGTCCAAGTTTGGAATATCTGGCCCATTGAGCAACACACTGCAGCATCACATTTACCTAATTCCATTCAACCAGACAGCTGTTTGCGTCTGAAATAGAGCACAAGGGGGGAAGGGGTTTCACTGTAGCTTGTATCACTCTTTAAGTGACTCGTGTAATTGAGTTTAGGTTGGTGAAAAACAAGCTCGTGAATGTACTAATAAAACACGTTTGTTGCTCAGGTGAGAAGTGATAGCCATGTTTAACACACGTGCTACAATTACTGCTGTATTCAGAGTGAATATATTCAATATATGTACTTCGTATTACTAATTACCGATTTTCTTTACTAACTTCTAGAACCAGAAGACATATTAAACTGTGCAATAAGAATTACAGTTATCAATAAATATTCTTAATTACGAGAGACAGAAAAACTCCAAAAAATTTCTATGACCATTCGGTTGGGTATCCTCACTGCGAGCGATGTTTTCGGACTTCAACCCAAGAACACCTGACGAGATCACCTGCTTAGCAATATCACCAAGATCCAAAGCAGAACTGTCATCACGCACTTCTTATGATTATTGTTGTTTTCTGTACACGAAGTAACAACGATAATTAACTATTTACTATGATTGTTACTCTTTTTTACTTATTTAGACTCACAATGCTCATCAGTTGTTTGCTGTAACGCAGACTTGTGGTCTGTATTTTGATGTATTACGCATCGCACCTCAATGGATGCTAAATTTAATGGAACTTGCTTATCGCTACTTCGAGAAAACGAAAAATATTATTATAGAAATAATTACAGATCAAACACTGAATCATTACTACTAAATGGAACAAATGGAAAATTTGTCTCTGGTACAATATATTCTTATAAAAGCAACAACAAAAACACACATACACAAAGTGAATAAATGGTTGAACGCCCTCAGCATTTTTGTTTTGTGCGTATTTGCCTTAAACGAAGCAAGTACACTTTATTTTCAAGCAAAGGAAACTTATCAACGTGTGACTGTGGAACCTTGTTTCAAATGTCTTCTATTATATTACACAAATAGGTAAGGTTGTCTGATTACCGTTTGAATACCATTAAGCCTTGGCTTCATATCGGTACTTCATGATTGCAATGTTCCATCATCATTCTTTCCCTTCAGATATTGTTTTACCACATTACCACATTCTCTTCGGGCTTTGCTCATCCCGTTGTTTGGCGTCTATTACCCATTTCAACCTTCAAGTTTGGTTATCTCTTCTAAACAGTGTTTTTGGAGCAACTAAAGGGTATCTTAATGTTACGGAGGTAGCATTCAGAGCTTCATTTACAGTCAGGTCAGTAGTAAGATCTTCATACAATATTATATATAACTGAAAGTACATGATCTGAATTACTTAACCTCACTTTCTGAAGCGTTTAGACTCTTTTTACCTCAACCGATTCTGTATTAAGGATGCTAATTTCACGCATCCTCTTTTCAGTTTTCACATGTAACTCTTACTGAAACATGAAATTTCACTCTTTGTCTCATTCTGCTGCATGGAACAGTCATCATCAACTAAAATCACGAGTTGTATACATTTACCAAGAGGCACTCCTCTTTTGGAACCCATAAGTGAATTCACCACACTACTAATGGGCATAGAATGACTGCTTGTAATTTTATAGGCATTATTCTATCTGAATAGTTGAATGACATTCAATCAGAATGTACACTACCTACATGTAACTGGTGGATGTCACCTCATACAACAGAGAGGGAAAGAGGGGAACAGTCACTCAATACTTCTATTTCGTACCAAAATTATTTACCGTTTTCGTAAATATTTCCAGAATTGTATGTCTAAAAGTTTACTTATAACAACCAAAATAAACTGAATAGTATTTCTGCGGAACGACTATTGAAACAACTACTTTTATAGGAATCTAAAAGAATAACAAGAAAAATATTAATAATAAATCATAATGGTTTGTCTTCTTCTACCTTTATTTCCTGACTCTGTTTTACTAGAAGCTGCCTGCTTTACGAATACTTTGCTTTTTTTCACTCTTGCTCACCCGTGCAATTTATTTCACTCTTTACCACGTATTAATTTGTCCTTACTGCTCGCTTCCTGCCAAGGTTTTTGTCATGACGAAATATTGTTTTCGAACAAGAATGGCCCGGCATGGCCAGGTGGTTAAGGCACTCGACTCGTAATCTGCTCTTTCTTTCAACAGCGGAGTGTTATAAAGTGACGGTCAATCCCACTATTCGTTGGTAAAAGAATAGTCTAATCGTTGGCGGTGGGTGGTGATAACTAGGTACCTTCCCTCTAGTCTTACACTGCTAAATTAGGGACGGCTAGCGCATATAGCTCTCGGGTATATTTGCGCGAAATTAAAAAACAAACAAACAAATTAACTAGAGTAAGAGAAAATGATAATGAAAGTCTTCAAGTACCACAAGAATTGTTTATATCAACTGGTAGGTATATTCTTAAGCAGTTAACTGGGTACGTCCACACGACTGGAGTAGAAAACCACACTTCACTGACTTTTGTATCACTTAAGAAACATTGGTAAAAACACTTTTCCACGACTATAGATACAAACGTTTCACAAAGCTACTATTTTTGCACTACTTTCCAAAACTTTTATACATAAGAGTTAACAATAACAATTACCTCACGCACTACTTTTTCACGTCTCCAGTACACAAAGGATTTTTTTTTTTTTACAAAATCTCTTTTCGCAATACACTTACGAATTAACTTCACATCTACGTGATTTTAGTGTCATACATGTTCGTTGGTTTGCATTGAGAGAACCTTGTCATCTCTTTGTTGTTTTCTTCTCCTAAACTCTCCTCACTCGATCAATCATCTCTTAATCTTTTTCGTGTTCAGATTATATCGATTTTAATGATGTTTTAAAGTGGTAAAATATACTAATAAAACATTAAAGAGTTAAGCCTTATTTTCATACATAACACGGTCTGACTTGCGTAACAGGTGCGTCTTCGTGAAAGAACATCCATTACTCTCGCTAACAAAACCATCATATTGTTTGAAAGTCGAGGTTTGCTCTGGCTTTTTTGTTAATTTAGTTTATTTAATTATATTCATTAATCTTAGGTATGATAATCATAACGAAGACGAGTGTGTGAAGTAGTCAGTTAACGTTTCTCGTCTTTTCTGTAGTCGTCGTAAAACCGTCTAGACCAGTAGAATCCAAATTAGTTAAGTCTTATACATGAGGTATGGAAGCTTACGTGTAACATGAATTCGTTGATTTTGTCGCTGGTTTCAAGGGTTGAAGAACTTTCGGTGCTTCTGTTATGATTTCCGTATAGTGAACAAAGAATAAAGAATGAAACCTGGATGCATCTATAGTTTCAACTGTCTGAGGTGGTGCTACACAACATACATTTTGTTAAATTTTTATCCATTACAACATTTGTTAGTTTTGTTAGATTATCATCCATTACAACATTTGTTAGTTTTGTTAGATTATCATCCATTACAACATTTGTTACTTTTGTTAAATCATCTGTATCAGGTTTTATTAGGTTGCTTTTATTGTTGTTCACAGGTTTCCTTCCATATAGCCAAACTTTTAGGGCAAATGTTTTCAACCTATAAACTAGATATCGTACATTAAATACTACTAGTACAAACTACCGGAGCTCAAAAGTTGTGTCATAATTCACAGAAGCCCCACTGTGCCTCCATTACACCCAGTTATTACTACAGTTATGTGAAAAGGAATTCGAGTCCGAAAACACGTTCTTTTGAGACACCATCACATTGTACTATAACATGATGGGTCCCGCTAGTTGGGAGGTATGAGTCATGGTTCAAATACGGTGCTTCCGAGATCCAGAGGGGTGCCAGGAACCCAAATTGGGATACTAGGTTCGGGTTCAGTGACCCTCGGTAGAGTTCAGCCTCCCCTTGGTGCTTCTCTTTAATAGGGGTTATAACCACACCCACGAAGGGTCCGTTACCAGCAAATATCCATTAAGAAATTCGCCTGACTACGGATGCAAAATTTGGTTCTCCTTGCATATAAGGATACAAATACAGTATCAAAGGTGGCGAATCAGGGATGCAGAGAGGGTGCTAGGAACAAATATTTCGATGCCTTATTTGGGTTCAGCGACCCTGAAGATCTAGTTCTAGAACCCAGCACAAACAGATAACCTTTCGAATCCCGAGCAGGTTTTAACATCTCCTTGGTAAGAGGGATACACGATATAAATAAGGACATCTCCAGTAGCTATCCTGTTATCCTGCTAAATTTTGTCCTGTTAGCTCCGTAATTGTGGGAGAAGTTAATGTTCAAACATTCTCGATTATTTTTACTTTGCCGAAAACAACTTAATTATTATGACTATAATCCTAAGACCCGGTAGCGGGCGGCTGGAATATTGGTGACAATAGCGAATATTTTTATTTGAATAACAAAAAAAAGTTACTTCAGAGAAGAAATTCAGTTTTACCAGTCGCTAGTTTAACCATCGTAAACAACTTAAAAGTTGAGGAAGGTGAGATAAGACGCCCCCTCTCTGTAAGAATTATCATTTCGGTAATTTAACCTTTTCTTAAACAACTTTAGTAAAGGCATTTTGTTGGTCAGAAATTATAGGTTCGGGGCAGATCATATTATAACGCCACTACAGTTAATAGGGCGCGATCCTCGTATCAGTTGAGCGCCTTAACCACCTGATTGACATATATATATATACACATATCTCTACAAGTAAACTTCGAGTTTGTGAGTAGATGTAATTTATTGGGACTATGTACAACGGTAAGCGATATTCACGTCTGGTTCGTTCCCTTAGTAATTTATAGCTGTTTTTTTTTCGTTGTCACATTTCACACAAAAAAACCGATATCCAGGGAAGTCAGGCCCGTGACGTCTGTTGTACTGTAGAAACATACACGTTAATTGTCGTATCTGTAACAGTGACGCCTTTACTGAGAAATTAGATCCACTATCGGTAATGCACGAGGTTGACGGCGGATGGCAAAAGTATGTGTTTAGTTGAAGAGACTTGAAGCAAAATCAATTCAATGGATAAGGTTTCTGTTAGAAACTAGGTAACGAGGCCTCGATAGCCAGCCCTGTTAAGCCTTTTAGCCGTCAGTTGTCGTGGGCACGTACTCTCCAACTAAAATTTCCTTGAAAAATTGATAGTACGATTATGAGTCCTAAATAATGAATTTTTTTGTTTGCTGTGAACTGAAAATTATAACGAATTAATACCTAGCAGTTACAAAAGAATGTTCAAACGTCTCATTTGTTAGGTTTAACGGTTAATTGAAAATGTTTACACGTATACATACATGTATATATATATACACACACACATAAGCGACAGTAACTCCTTCAAATACGTAAAGAATTCTGTGCTGCATAGCCATCTAGTGGCACAGCGGTAAGTCTAGAGGCTTAAAATGCTAAAAAACAGGTTTCGGATATTAGATATGAGCAAAGAATACAGATCTGGTGTATATGTTTGGACTTGATAATAAACGCGCGTGCTCCTAGTAAATTATTTCTACAGCAGTATTATTATAAATTGATATTTACGCTCTAACTTTGTGTTAAGTAGATATTATTATTACAATAGTGTATATTGTGTGTTTATCTGTTATATTGTTAGACTCGAATAATTTGCTTTATATATATATATTTTTTTTTTACGGTAGAACATAGGCTTGCATTTTATCGAAACATGTAGTACATTCTCCACATAAACCACATCATTATGCTTAGGCCCAGCCTGCCCAGTTGGTTAAGACAATCGACTCGTAATCTGAGGGTCGCGGATTCGAATCCTCGTCACACCAAACATGCTCATCCCTTCAGCTGTGGGGGCGATATAATGTAATGGTAAATCCCACTACTCGCTGGTGAAAGAGTAGCCCAAGAGATGGCGGTGAGTGGTGATGAGTAGCTGCCTTCCTCCTCATTTCACACTGCTAAATTAGGGACGACTAGCGCAGACAGCCCTTCTGTAGCCTTGCGCAAAATTCAAAACAAACCAAACTATTATACTTATAAACCGTTCCTTGATAATTTAGTGTCGTTCTTGAACTAGAGTTGTTTTAACAACAGTCAGTACTGTATCATAATTACAAAACTATAACTAGAGTTGTTTTAACAACAGTCAGTACTGTATCATAATTACAAAACTATAACTAGAGTTGTTTTAACAACAGTCAGTACTGTATCATAATTACAAAACTATAACTAGAGTTGTTTTAACAACAGTCAGTACTGTATCATAATTACAAAACTATAACTAGAGTTGTTTTAACAACAGTCAGTACTGTATCATAATTGCAAAACTATAGTGATTTTACTGCGGTTAAAAGAGAACTATTCCAAACATTAGTTTTAAAAAATGTTCGCGGGTCTTTTGTAAAATATACAAGAAATTCACGTTTTCGTTAACTAGTTTGTTCAAATATTAGATTTACTATTGATTTTATATCTGATAATGATACACATGTGTGACTGAACATGAATCTTGTTCTACTCAAGTCAAGAGAATTGTTCAAAATGTTCTAACAATACTCATAGAAAAGTATTCTCACAATGTTCATACAGAACCGTTCTGACAATATTCATAGAAAACTGTTCTCACATTATTCATACAGAACCGTTCTGCATTGACTAATAAAAACTATTCTTACATTATTCATACAGAACCGTTCTGCATTGACTAATAAAAACTATTCTTACATTATTCATACAGAACCGTTCTGCATTGACTAATAAAAACTATTCTTACACTATTCACACAGAATCGTTCTGACAATACTCATAAAAAACTGTTCTCACATTATTCATACAGAACTGTTCTGCATTGACTAATAAAAACTATTCTCACGATATTCATACAGAACCGTATTGACAATACTAACAGAAAACTGTTCTCGTACTATTCACACAGAACCGTTCTGACATTACTAATAAAAAACTGTTCTCACACTATTCATACAGATCCGTTCTGACAATCCTCATAGAATATTGTTCTCACACTCTTCATAAAAACCCGTTTTGATATGATTAATTAAATAAAAACTGTTCTCATAGTATTCATACAAAACCGTTCTGACAATACTCATAGAAAATTGTTCTCGCACTTTTGACACAGAAATGTTTTGATACTAATGCTAAATGAAGGATAGTTCCAGGTTGTCCACAAAAGTCTTCTCAAATTGAATGGCCCTGCATAGCCAGGTGGTTAGGGTGCTGTATCCGTAATTTGAGGATTGCGGGTTCGAATCCCCATCACACCAAACATGCTTGCCCTATCTTCTATTGGGGCGTTGTAATTTCCGGCCAATCCCATTATTCATTGGTAAAAGAGTAGCCCAAGATTTGGCGGTGGGTGGTGATGACTAGCTGCCTTCCCTCTAGTTTTACACTGCTAAATTAGGGGCGACTAGCGCAGATAGCCCTCGAGTAGCTTTGCGCGAAATTCAAAATAACAAAAAATAACAAATAACCTAAAACGTACGTTTAGAGGTATTTTACACCCTAGTGTAAAAGGAACAGAAACAATGCGTAGTAACCAGTACAATCAATTACATATCCTCACTTCGCCTGACAGAAGGCGAATCTTTGACTCGTTCGTCAATTTCCAAGTTGGCCTCTAAGCCTGTGTAACTTTTTGTTGCTTGTGAATGCATGTCACTCCTATGATAACATAATCAAATCTTGTCTGGGAAATGATAAACAAAACAAATGAACTGTTATTTGTTGCGTGCATAGCTTGAATTTGTTAGTTGCTATCATGCGATTGACGAATTACCAGTTTTTCTGGAAAATCACTGAGTCGAGGTGGAATAAGGTGTTTTTTATTTATTTCCGAGTATATTAGTTTGTGCTTAGACAATAGACTCAGGGGAAACAGCTATGACGGTCCAATAGAAGACTTATTAGATTACGAAACCTATAATAGAGCAACCATATAATTCTACGAAACCAGAGGTTTATGGCGAAATAAAAAAACAACAACTAGTGTGTCAACTAGTACATGTTTTTTTTTGTCTGCCTTGTTAGGGCTGTTATTTTCTCACGTACTTCTATAATACAATATGAGAGATAAGGTTTAAGACGGTAGTGCCTAGTAATAGACGGACCGTGATTGCACAGGCGTGAAGGCCTAGAGCCTCATAACACGTAAACCAAGTGGCAAACACTTAACAGTATACACCGTATACGTTAACCTAAACGGGTTTTTACAGGCCAGCCTCCGATGGTGCGTCATTAAACCTTGGAAACTGATTACACAGCGGTTCGAGACACAATTTGTCAGAAAAATATTTCATAATTAAATTATACTGTTGTCTCACAGAGGACCTGTCATTAACACCTTCTTCCACACACACAAATGAATGTTTAATCTTTTTCCGTACAAATTCAGTTTGGTTTGGGTTGTTAAGCCCAAAGCTACACAGTAAGTTACCAGTATTGTACCCACCACACGTATCGAAAGCCGAATTCAGGCACTATAAGCCTGCAGACTTGCCGCTGTGCCACATAATAAGCATATAATTCGGTGGTTACTGTTTATATTTTATTTGTTGTTAAAAGCAACGTTACACAATGGGCTAGCTGTGATGTGCCCACCCACCACTGGTAATGAAATCCATATTTTAACACCACAAACCTGCAAAATTACGACTGGGCCACTAGGGGACGTATAATTCAATTGTTTTTTTTTTTTCATTTGCTTGTTGTTAAGAGCAGAGCTACACAATGGGCTAGCTGTGATGTGCCCACCCCGGGTAATGAAATCCATATTTTAACACCACAAACCTGCAAAATTACTACTGGGCCACTAAGGGACGTATAATTCAGTTATTAATTTTTTTTCGTTTGTTTGTTGTTAAGAGCAGAGCTACACAATGGGCTATCTGTGATGTGCCCACCATAGGAATTGAAACCCAATTTATAATGGTAAAATTTCCATTGCCTCAAGCTTTACTTGAAAATACACAGCAGAAATTGATTAACTTCGTGTGTGTGCCTTTTTCTTTGTTTCCACAGAATATGAAACACATCTGTTTAAGTATTGCGTCATACGTTTTGTTATTCTAGACAACTCACTAACATCTGATTTCACATCCACTATTTATGTAGCCATCGGTTTATGTACTTTATATTTTTTCCAACCACAATAATATTTTTCTCTTTAAACCACATCACTGAGATTTGTTGGTTTGTGTACATATATTGGGTTAAGGCAAAAAAATCGTGTGGCGCTTGATCTGGTTACCTCACGAGCACTCGTGCTTCGAGAAGATTCGTCAAAACTCGTATCTGAAAGAAGCGTTTGTTTGGACTATCTTGTGTGTCTACCATAAGTATCGAAACTCGATTTCTAGCGGTGTAGGTTTGCAGACATACCGCTGTGCCACTTGGAGAGGTTGGAGAGGGAAGCTGAGGGCTGTATCTCAACGGTTAAACCTCAATTTCCAGAGAAAATTTCTGTACAGTTTCTTTACCGAGAAATTCCAGTTCGGGGTAACCTAAATACCGCTAGAACTCTTGGGTTAGCATGCCGTAGCAGTGGGGTGACTACAAAAGGTGCTCCCCCCCTCAAGTTAAAAGTAATTAGACTAGTTGATGAAGTAATACGTGTTAAACACTAAAATCTGGCGAGTGTAAACATGGACGATGCACAATTTAACATGGCATTTTAACTTTTTTTTTTAAGTCGCCTTGTATATAGGGTTCACTTAATGTCTTGTTTATTTTAGATTTAAAATAATTGTACGTCTTGGTTGTTTCAACAGCAGATATCAAATACTCAGTGAAGACTAAGTAAGTGTGTAGTTTTCTAATATAACGTTTTGTGTTTTTCAAACCCTCTGGTGTAGGATTTTCACCGAAACAAAGCGTAGTTTGTTTACGTTGAACCCAAATCTATCGGGTTACCCCCTGGCTTCACAATCTTATTTTTTGTGCGTAGGACAAGCTACACTGTGTAGCAATACGGTTTAACAAGCCGATCAGAGGGAACCGCAAATCCGTGTACCCCGTATCTAGTGACATTTACAATGTTAGAAGATTAAAATTTCCGTCGGATAGTTAATCATTCTCTACACATCGAAGAAAGTAAAGTTAGATTTCTTTTTGTAGCGTTTCTTCTATCTGTACCTCAAATGGTAATAAAATAGACAAGAACACTATCTTGTTTACTGTTTCTTTGTTCGTGAGAGTGATACCTTATAATCACAGCATTGAATAAATGACCAGATCAGAGGGCAGCATCCGCACGGGTCAGACGCATACCCGTTTCTAATTATAAATTGCGGAGCAGATTTATTCCCTCCTATCTGCACGGTGATCTGTCTGCGGACTTACAACCCTACAAACCAGGTTTCGATACTCGCTGTGGGAAGAGCACAGATAGCCCACTGTGTAGCTTTGTGCTTAATTGAAAACAAACAAACCCAATAGCATAAATTGTGGAACAGAACTCCACTCCTAATGGCTCAACACTAAGTCTAACAGCCATTTATAACGCCAAAACACCGGATTTTCATACCCGCGATGAACATAATTCAGATGGTTCTGTGTTGGTCTGGGCTTAATACTAAACAAACAAATTGAACAGAAAGAAGGCAACCCATTAGCAGCAGCCGGAACTGACTCTAACTTTCATAACGCGCCTCCAGCTGAAAGTTCAAAAGGGGTTTAATAAAACTACGTCTCGAACCAAAGACTCTCGGAACCCCAGTCCAATACACTATCCACAAGGTGGCGCTTATGTCAGTCTTGCTGGTGTTCTATTAGTAATCCATATGTTGTAAGATAGGAGGTTCATTAGTAATTGACTATCCACAAGGTGGCGCTTGTGTCAGTCTTGCTGGTGTTCTATTAGTAATCCATATGTTGTAAGATAGGAGGTTCGTTAGTAATTGCCTGCGTCTTTGACATTTTTTTTTGTTTTGTTTCTCGAACCACGGCGGGGTCTTTTGAGGCGTATAAATGTTAACCTTCATACGTCGTAACACTATAAGTTAATGTCCACGTATTTCTTTTAAGTAAATAAGCCATAGGACTGTGGGGAAACATGCGCTGAAATGGTTAAAGCTGTTTAAATAGAACAATACGTTCTATTTCTCTTAGTCGTGTTCTACATGTAGCCCCAAAACGTAGATTGTTAGACCCACTCTCTCGTGGTCAGTCACAGGCGAGGTCTACTCTCGTAACCAAATATTAGTAGCAAGGTCCCACCCACCAGCCCCATCCATCTACCACCACCTACCACCCCTTTGGATGAAATCCAACGTAACGCAAAACCACTGTGTATTTCGGCTGGTTGAACATATTAGCTTTTACTATCTGCGTTTTCATTAAAAAAAGTATTGGCAGGCGTGATTTTAACTCCGTCCAAACAAAAGGGGGGCACTCGATGTTAGTTATTATACAAATACAACTTGTGTGTTGTTAATCATCAATATTTCCCTAGAGCAGTTATTTATATATATATTTTTAGTTTGCATAATACCGACTGGAGCATATTACAGATAATCACAAACAAAAGGGAATCCTCATTAGCCGCAGCACTAGAAATTTGAAATTCTTTTGGGCAGAATTAGAGTAGATTAATCTAAGAAACATGCCCCCTTTTATTAGATTACATTTTATGCACCAGCAATACCAAGTGTAAGGCGTGCGGAAACCTGATTCGATTTTATTACTAATCAGGACTTCTACGAGCCTACCCACAAATTGAAATACCTTTAAGCGGGATTATACTAAATTAATCTCTTAGATCTTGAGCGAGACCAATATCATCAAACGAAAGAGTTTGCCCTCCTGAGTCCCAAATAGTAATTAGGTCTCAAATCGGTCAAGAGATGACGGAGCTGTGAACTAAAAGCTTGGACTTGAAAAACAAAACCATTCAGTGAGCCGCTACGTCGCTGCTGACAAATGTAAAAACTGCGAACTTATGAAAGTCTTGTATAAATTTCAGTTTGCGTCTGCATTACTGATTTAGTAGTGTGGGGGATGGGTTGTGTGGAAGGTCCCAGTGTCCTTCTTATTCAGGTCTCTAGGATTCTTAATCCCTCTCTGCCCTTTATGCGTTTGAGGATGACCACTCTGAATTGCATCCTACCAGAAAAATGTCCATTTGGCAGCAACTATAGCGCTAAAAATTGGGTTTTAATAATCGCGGCGGAAAAGGCATAGTCCCTCTAGTCAGATTCCATGATGTTCTTTGGTTCTCAGTAGTCCCTCTAGTCAGATTCCATGATGTTTTTTGGTTCTCAGTAGTCTCTCTAGTCAAATTCCATGATGTTTTTTGGTTCTCAATAGTCCCTCTGGTCAAATTCCATGTTGTTTTTTGGTTCTCAATAGTCCCTCTAGTCAGGGGCCTGGCATGGCCAAGCGCGTAAGGCGCGCGACTCGTAATCCGAGGGTCGCGGGTTCGTGCCCGCGTCGCGCTAAACATGCTCGCCCTCCCAGCCGTGGAGGCGTTATAATGTGACGGGCAATCCCACTTTTCGTTGGTAAAAGAGTAGCCCAAGAGTTGGCGGTGGGTGGTGATGACTAGCTGCCTTCCCTCTAGTCTTACACTGCTAAATTAGGGACGGCTAGCACAGATAGCCCTCGAGTAGCTTTGTGCGAAATTCCAAAACAAACAAACCCTCTAGTCAGATTCCATGATGTTTTTTGGTTCTCACAAAATCACCAGAGTGGTAAATTCTTAGCAGAATATAGCCGTACTTCTCACATTGAATACTGCATACAGTTGTTGTACTAGTCTATTTTTGTTTTGTTCTTACTGAAATTTACGTGCTTGTCACCAAACGATTTTAATCGCGATTCATTAAGAGGTTTTACTCCCTAATCGACAGATGATGTACATACTCTAAACCCCCTTGATGTCACAGACAAGGAGGAACCATCAACCCTCTGAGATCTTGATGAAGACGAGATCGATTATTCGACGACTTTACTCTTGAAAAAAATTAAAAATAAACATTGGATCATAGTTAACACTAATTCTGTAAAAAATCAAAACAAAAGACTATAAATAAGATTTTCGGTCATTACAAGTGCCCCCCAGTGGCACAGCGGTATGACTGTAGACTCACACTGCTACAAACTGAGTTTCGATACCCGTGATGGGCAGAGCACAAATAGCCCATTGCGTAGCTTTGTGCTTAATTCCAAACAAACAAACATTACAAGTATAGAGTCCCTGGTGAGTCAGCGGTAAATTTACAGGCTTAATAACACTGAGAATCCGTGATTCGATTTCTAAGTTCGACAGAACACAAATATCTTGTTGAGTAATTTTGAAAAACCGAGACAGACAAGAATATAATGGAAAAACTGATTATTCCATCCCTAAGTTATGTTGAGTGTAGACCAGTAAGACGCCCTTCTTTCGTATTATTTTAATAACCTATACACTCAAATGTTTGAGAACCATTACGATGTCACTGTAATTCGCGCACAGCTATACAAGGGCTATCTGCGCTAGCCGTCCTTAATTTACCAGTGAAAGACTAGAGGGAAGGCAGTTAGTCATCACCACCCACCGCCAATCTTGGGCTACTCTTTTACCAACGAATACTGAGATTGAGCGGGACATTATAACGCCCCCACAGATGAAAAGGCATGTTTGGTGGGAAAGGGTTTCGAATTCACGATCCTCACCACCAGGCCATGGCGGGTCCTGCAGTCTAATGGCTTTTCTTTTTGCAACATTAGCGCAGAGCTACTCAAGGGTTATCTTTATATAGCCATTCTTAATTTTCAAGCAAGTCTAAAGAAAATTCTGAGAACTCAGTGCTGACAAGGCCTTTCGCACAACAAAACTCATCAGGTTGGCTGGGATACCACAGCCATAGCTGTGGTCTAGGCAGCTAGTCAACAGTATCCTCCTCCAATTGTTGAGTTACTTTTTATCTGAACCGTTTGTGTCACAATGCACGCGGACCGTGAATTCACGGAATCGCAATTTGAACATACTAATCGCCCGTTTCTTTTTTCTTTCGTACTGAAAAACTGCGCCCTGTGAGATAAAAAATTCTTATACAAGAAAATTGTCCTGTCGCCGGTTTTTTATTTTTTTATGCTGAATTTATTTGGGCGAAATGTATTTGTGACATAATCTGTCTGTTACTTGTCATGTATTTTTCGTTAAAAGTGGTCCGTTTTCAAGTTTGCGTAATGTTTTATGGTTTTGAGTTCACTTATGGTCTAAGCGTTGTTTAGTTTTCCGTTTGTTCAGTTTTTATTGAGTTATTAAATATTCATTGACGCCTGTCAAATAATAAATAATGAGTTAAAGTGTAGTCATATTATGTCACCATGGTCCCAGTAGATCCGAAGGCATGTGTGAAATGTTTTCTAGTGTAACAATATTGCACGGTAACGAGTTTGTATCGCGCACTCTAGCGGTGAAGCCATGCACTTCCTCGTGCAACATCGCTTCTCGACTAGAGTCAGTTTAGGTTTCTTATTTTATTCGTTTTCGTTAAACGTAAGATAAGCATTTCTAAAATAAATGTTTTATCATTTCAACATATTTTTGTAAATAACAAAGACTCTTTTAAAGACTTTTTTTTTAAAAAAAGTGTCTTTGTGTTTCACAAGAATGTTAATGATTGTTAAGAAACTGACGTCTTCGTTTTTTATTCGTAACTGTTATTATTTTCTTTTAAACAACAAACATACTTCAAGTAGAAAAGCTTACTCTAGCAGGTGTTTAAACGAGTGGTATTTGAGTAGGTGAAAGGAAGGCTTCTAGGAGAGAAACGTTCAGCTGCGTCTCCCCTGCGGTTTCAGATAGGAATGGATACGGTTAATTACCCCCCTAACGTGGAAGAGAAGGATGACCGGGGCGGAGCGGTTGTACTAGCACCTGTCAACACCGCGGCTGAGTCTAAAGCTGCCAGTACCCTCTCTCCTCTCACTTTCCTTTCCTCATTGACCAGTAGGTCGCGAGTTTCGCGGGGGGTTTGTGGGTGAGCGTTTGTTGGTGGTCTATCCAGATGTACTGCAACACTTGTAACTCACTCAATGAAACGACAAATGTAACGTTACCTCCTGTATAATCGCGTTTTATTATGCCACGTTGATGGAATGAATTGTTAAGAGGAAGGAATAGGACCCGCAAATTTCCGCTTGTACAAAACGAAATAAAACGCTGACACGTTCCACTTAAGCCTCGCTAAGTCACCCGTTCTGAAGAAGCGTTGATGTTACTCCAACACCGAGTGTTTTAAAGTGCTGAGACACTGAGTGTTTGCAAAAACAGGAATGGTGTCTTGCTGTTTTCCTGATTTGACTAGAAGATACTACGAAATGACTGCCTTAAACTTGACGAATTTCTGAAAAGCGAGTTGATGAACTGGTTTACTGTGTGAACCTAGTGTAATGTTTCATAAATTCTGTCGTCTATGGCTCTTCACTATTACCTGACACACACACACATATATATAACAAGTACAATAACACAGACATCGTTAGTATGGACAGAGTGATAAATTCGTGCCAAGTTCCAATACAAGGTGCCGCTGCGTGACTTTTCAATGAAACTTCACTCAAAACATCTTGTTGTCTCGCTTTTCCCTTTGTAAAACACGTGTCATTTACAACAAGAATGTTCAGTTCACAACCGTCACGCGATGTGTACTTTGTACAGCTTGTTCGCCCTGTTTAACTTACCTCGTGGTGCTTGCACAAAATCGGCAACCTCAGCACCACCTACCGAATCGTTTCCTTTCATTTCAATCGCACGAAATATAGAACATTGAGAGGAAACATTTCAAGGACTATTTGTATTCGATCATTCACCGACAACCATGACAGTCGTGTAGAACACATGAGGCGATATAGAAAAAAACAAACAAACTTAAATTATTACGTGACTTGTACATACTAACTGAAAATGTTTCAGCATATCTGAGAGTTTGTTCTTGAATTTCGCGCAAAGCTACTCGAGAGCTATCTGCGCTAGCCGTCCCTAATTTAGCAGTGTACGACTACAGGAAAGGCAGCTAGTCATCACTACCCACCGCCAAATCTTGGGCTACTCTTTTACCAACGAATAGTAGGATTGACCGTCACATTATTACGCCCCCACAGCTGATAGGGTGACCATGTTTGATGCGACGGGAATTTGAACCCGCGACCCTCAGATTACGAGTCGAATGCCTTAACCCACTTGGCCATATCTGAGAGTAAGTTCGATGATAGCTTATTGCGACCTCTTGTGTTTAAAGATTGCATAAACTAACAGACAACTGTCGTGTGTGTGTGTGTGTGTGCGTGTTTTCGATTTGTTTATTCAACAACCTCTTTCTCCCTGTAATTTTTTTTTCATTCTGGCTTGTAAAAATATCAGATAAATGTAAGCGCCCCCTAGTTTTTAGTTGTTTATAAATTTCGCTGGAAGTTTGTGTTACTCTAAAATGAAGTATTTCGGATTGTATACCGCGAGTCATAATTCTCTATGTTTAATCAGTCTGTATAAATCTCCACCATCTTAAGTCACAAATAGTCTATCCCAGCCACCCTTTTATGCCACCAATAGCCTGATCCGGCAACCATCTTATGTGACCAAAAGTTTGTACAAAAAGCCTATTATACAATATTAAGCGATTTAACTACCAGAAGTTTATGAGAAAAAGTCAATTCGTTTTCTTATTTACTGACAACATTATTTAAAAAATCAATCGAAAAAATATAACAACTGTTATTTGGGAGTTTACCAGACTACTATAAGTTTGGGAAAATACAATATTTTATTATAATTTTAAAACTCCAATGCCTAGGTCCAGTAAAGAGGTCATTGCCCTCACCTCACAGTTACAGAAATTAATTAATTAATCATATTTGTTTTGTTTACTTTACAGAAAAGCCACATTAGGCTATAAGCTGTGTCTATCACAGGGATTTGATCTCCAAATTTTAGCATTGCAAGTCCGTAGACATATCGCTAAAGATGTGTTTTCAGGGCTTTTATGGAGGTGTAAATTGTCTGCGAATTACTAATTTTATATATGAAATTGTGCCTTTATTTTTACTTGGTTCTCAGGTTAGTTTACAATGTTAAAATCCAAGGTTCGATTCGCAGCAGTGGATAAAATGAAGGCACCTCAATAGGTGCCTTCTCTCTCAGTTGATCAGGGGTAAGTTTACAATGCTAAAATCCAAGTTTCTATTCCTTGCCGTGAATAGGATGAAGGGATCTCATCGTGTTTGTTGCTTTGCATGAAAACAAACAAAAACCAACAACAACAGTCTTGCAAAATCAAAATTATCAATATTTTGTAACGTGATCATCACCTGCATTTAAAAAAAAAATAATTTGGTTGATTTCAGTTATTGTTCGTCTAAATCTTCGCAGTATACAGGGTGAGCCAAAAGTATCTTTTCTATTTTAAAATTTAATAATTTTTAAAATTAAATAATGCAAACACGCGGTTATCAACATCGTATAGCCAAACTCGAACAATTTTTATTCACATGTCAGTATCCTTTTACATGTGCACCATCAATGATTCTTTAACCAATATTCAGTTTCAGTACACATTCGCTGCAACACAGCAACAGTTACAGAGCCTATGGCATCTGTTATCCTGATCTTTAGCTCTGTAATGTTTGCTATAAGTGTGCGATACACGATATCCTTAACATACCCCCATACTTCTTTCCTGTACTGGCGTCTGTAACAACATTGTGCCTGGCATGGCCCGGTGGTTAAGGCGCTCGACTTTTAATTTAAGGGTCGCAGATTCGAATCCCTGTCACACCAAATGTGCTTATCCTTTCAGCCGTGGTGGGGTGTTATAATGTTACAGTAAATCCCACGTTTCGTTGGTAAAAAGAGTACCCCAAAACTTGATGATGACTAGGGACAGCTAGAGCAGACAGTTTTCGTGTAGCGTTACGCGAAATTCAAAACAAACAAACAAACAAGTAGCAACATTGCTCCACAGTCATTGGCTTGGTCTCTGCAATCCCAAAAGTTGATGATGACTAGGGACGGCTAGAGCAGACAGTCTTCGTGTAGCGTTACGCGAAATTCAAAACAAACAAGTAGCAGCATTGCTCCACAGTCATTGGTTTGATCTCTGCAAGCCAATCGAAGCATTGAACCTTTTGTTGCACGGTTGCCATTTTACGGGCTAACACAACTCACTGGGTAGAATAAAAGAAAAAAAACATGTTTGAGTTGAAGTACAAATTGTTAAAAACCGCATGTTTGTATTCGTTTAATTTTTAATTTCAAAATTGGAAATATAATTCTTGACCACTCGGTAGTTCTTTTAAAATACCGCTCTAATTATTGTGTGTATGTCTCACTATTTGATGTTTGCTTTTCTTTGAGATTAATTCTATCAGGTGTTATTTTTATTTCTATCAAATTTTGAGAGTCGTGGCCAGTACGTTTACAAATTGACAACGGGGTTCAATCCTCCACGGTAAATAGACTATTGTGTAGCTTTGCGTCGAAACGAAATAAACGAAACTATGTCCACTCGTAGAATTCCTTCCTTCACCAGGACCAACGTAAATATTGGAATTTCGTTTTTCTTGAAAATAGTTTTTGTATATTTTGATTTGCATTTATATTTAAAAAACAACAACACACACAAACAACAACAAAAATCCCTCCGAATATATAAATATGGACAAATTACTCAATGTCGTGGTCTAGACCAGTCGTTTGTTTATTTTGAATTTTCGCGCAAAGCTACACGAGGGTTATCTGCGCTAGCCGTCCCTAATTAAGCAGAGTAAGAATAGAGGGAAGGCAACTAATCATCACCACCCACCGCCAACTCTTGGGCTACTCTTTTACCAATGAATAGTGGGATTGACCGTACATTACATTGCCCCCATAGAAGAAAGGGCATGTTTCGTGTGACGGGGATTCGAACCCGCGACCCTCAGATTACGAGTCGAGTGCTTTAACCACCTGGTCATCCGAGGCCGGGCGAGATCGAATCTGGATATTTGCTTTGGTGCTTTCCAGTATAAAGATGCTTTTTGTTGTTTCATGCTGCACATGTTACGAAATGTCATAGTCACAAGATAATTTCGAAATATTTATATGGGATCTGGATTTTATGTTCTTACAGTTGGACTCAAGAGGGTCAAGTGCTCCATGGACACTCTTCCTCATTTAGACAGTTCATTTATTTCAATATTTCTTCTACAGCAGTTCACTCCCAGATGTCGTTACGTTAAAGGATGGTTTCAACAGACTTCGGACAGGAGTTTCCTGGAGATTTGTCTTACGGATTGTTATTTATATTTTCCGGTTATGTTCGCCGCAAATTTCGGTTTACTTGCAAATTGTATTTTATTGGTATAACATCCAAAAATAGTAATTTAAGAATACTTTTTCGCCATGTCTAATTTATGAGTCACCATTAACTTGTGTAGACACAAAAGTTAATCGGTTTGATGTACGTTCTAGTGATCACAGTATAGTGTATATTTACATAAGTTTATTTTTACACTTACGAATAGCCCTTTCAATAGAATAACTAATTATGTAAAATTCCGCATTAGGGTTGCCTTCTAACATGATTCTATTTGCTATTTTTAATTTTTATTTTCATTCCTTTCAAATGTCTACAATACTAACACGTGGCTTCAGATATTCAGAACATAATTCACACTTCTTTCGTTTTCATTTCACTGAAATTTTGTGATGGTTCGATGTGCCCTATAGCGTTATTTCGTATGGGCCAGGTTTTCTTAAGTGTCCATTTTTCAAATGCAAAGTGTGAAAAAAAAAGGTTTTTTATCAGTATGATTTATACAGTTCTTGAAAGTAGGCCTAATAAAAAAACCTTGTGTTCAACATCTATCACTCGGGCAACATTCTGTCATGTTTTTATAGCATGACTGAGATTACTACTGTGTTTTCACATGTGTTCTACTTCATCAGATTATATCGTACCAAGAATAAAGAGATAAACAAACTGTAAGAAGGTTTTATCTTCTACTGCCTATTTTGTGTGATAGTATCTAAGCTACTAACTTTGTTTACTATCCATTCTAAAAATATAAATATGTTTGTTTACTCGTTTTGGAATTTTGCGCACAGCTACACGAGGGCTATTTGCGCTAGTCGTCCCTAATTTAGCAGTGTAAGACAAGAGGGAAGGCAGCTAGTCATATTAACCGTCATATTATAACGGCTGAAAGGGCGAGCATGTTTAGTGCGAAGAGGATTGGAACCCGCGACCCTCAGATTACGAGTTGAACGCCTTAACCCACCTGGCCATGCCGGGCCATAGAAATATGAAAATATCAGCTACAACACCCTAATAAGAATAGTTATTTTATATTAGACAACTTACATAGAACATAAGCTGTTATTATATTGTGTCATTATACAAAGAAATGTAAAGTATATATGAAGAGTTGAACAAAAATGGTGGTCACCATTCTGTAAACTCCTTCACATGTATCTCACCATGTTGTCTGTTTTTATAAATAGACTCCTAATTATCGGTCACAGGTTTAGTTCTGTAATTTATCAGCTATCTAAACCTAAAACAACCACCATCTGAATGTTAGTTATACAGTTAAAGATACACACCTGTAACGTAATCCCACTTTAAAGACTTTTATTCCAGGAAAATGAATTGATTTGTGACTAATACAGTTCGAGTCTATCCTACTCTAATCATCTTCACATGGTGGAAACTAGACATGGCGGGAACATCGTTATGTAATCTACATGTTGTTCTGTGAAGCAAAACTGAAGTAAACTAGCACCTGTAAAGGAGTTCACGTATTTTAATGGTCAGCGATTTATACTGAAGAATATGATTTACTGTTAACCTTTCAGATATCCATACAACAGCTGTCTTGACTGTTGTGTCTGATGATATAACAAAACGACATAAGTTGAGTATCTACACTAGATGCACACATAAATATCACGTGCTTACAAGCTTCCAATGGACGTACCCGAAATATCTCTTGATACCCTGTGTTTGGGATATCATCAAATCAAATTATATACTTCCCGGATTGACTTTAGACACTGACCATTTTATTTAGTCAAAAATTTGTAGGTAAAATCTGGAAAATAAACAACCTTAAATGAGAACACACAATTATGACGACATGTTATTTCAATCAACTGATAAATTTTCGAAACATAAATGTTTACTAATTAATCATAATAAAGGACTGAGTCATACTTAAAATTTTTTGTGTTACTGCTTTGAAATTAAATATATGCGCATTCTTTACGGCCCCCAACCGTCAAACCTTATTGAAGCTGCCCGGCATGGCCAGCTGGGTTAAGGAATTCGATTCGTAATCTGAGGATCACGGGTTCGAATCCCTGTCGCACCAAACATTCTCGCCCCTTTCAGTTGTGGGGGCGTTATAATGTTACGGTCAATCCCATTATTCGTTGGTAAAAGAGTAGCCCAAGAATTGACGGTGGGTGGTGATGACTAGCTGTCTTCCCTCTAGTCTTACACTGCAAAATTAAGGACGGCTAGCACAGATAGCCCTCGTATAGCTTTGCGTGAAATTAAAAACAAACAAACAAACAAACCTTATTGAAGCTTCCTGTAGGTTCGAGTTTAGGTTTAAGAACTCGACTATCATAAGATAGAAATGATCCTATGAAGAATGATTTTTTGGAGGAAGAGGTCTGGTGTACCTGACCCTCCTTGGTATAAACATATACCAAAACACCAGAGAGAGAGAGAGAGAGAGTTGTGTCTTTATCTTAGGCAGTTGGAGCTATTTAGACCTTCTTTCACTGATTCTTATCATTTTTGGTGGTCACTTAAAACGACTGGGAGATTTATGTCTGAAGTAACTAATCTGTCTTTCTCTCTCACGTCACTAATGCATATCTCTCTCTATTTCTCACGTCACTAATGTATATATACGTCAGTAATGTATATCTCTCTCTCACGTCACGAGTGTATGTCTCTCTCACGTTACAAATATACATCTCTCTCTCACGTCACTAATGTATACATCTCTCTCTCACGTCACTAATGTATACATCTCTCTCACGTCACTAATGTATACATCTCTCTCTCACGCCACTAATGTATATATCTTTCTCTCACGCCCTAATGTATACATCTCTCTCTCACGCCACTAATGCATATATCTTTCTCTCACGCCACTAATGTATATATATCTTTCTCTCACGCCATCTCTCTCACGTCACTAATGTATACATCTCTCTCACGTCACTAATGCATATATCTTTCTCTCACGCCACTAATGTATATATATCTTTCTCTCACGCCACCAATGTATATATCTCTCTCTCACACATCACTAATGTATACATCTCTCTCTCACGCCACAAATGCATATATCTTTCTCTCACGCCACTAATGTATATATATCTTTCTCTCACGCCACCAATGTATATATCTCTCTCTCACACATCACTAATGTATATATCTCTCTCACGCCACTAATGTATATATATCTTTCTCTCACGCCACCAATGTATATATCTCTCTCTCACACATCACTAATGTATATATCTCTCTCACGCCACTAATGTATATATATCTTTCTCTCACGCCACCAATGTATATATCTCTCTCTCACACATTACTAATGTATATATCTCTCTAACGTCACGAGTGTATATCTCTCTTCACGTCACTTATGTATGTGTATCTATCTCTCTCACGTCACTAGTGTATATATATATCTCTCTAACGGCACGAATGTATATATGTATATATATATACCTCACGTCACTAATGAATATCTCTCTCTCTCACGCCACTAATGCGTGTGTCTCTCTCTCACGCCACGCCTACACTTCTTTGTCTATTCGATAAACTTAATTTCCACTACGTAACATAAATTTTATTCCTGGATAGTATGTGTTATTTCTTAATTGCTTATGTTGTAAAAGTATATAAAATGGCCATATTCCCTTCAAATTTGGATTTTGTGACCTGGATAATGAAATTTAGAAATTAACCTGTTTTCTTTGTAAACACGGGCAAATTTGCACATTTTCATTTACATAAGGTCTGAATAAAACAACATATGAATCAAGATTTAAATGTATTTATACAAAAGTTATACAAAAACAAACTTATATGTTTAAAAGTGAGTAGTATTTCGAGATTTGTGACTGTAATGTAAATCACTTTCACGTATCAGCCCCCAAATATAATTTCCCATCATGTTTTCATTATACGCTCCCAGGTCACGAAAGCAAAGCTTGAATAGAGAAAAACAGGTTTGTTTTTTCCATTTACTTTAAGCATAATCAATTGGGAAATAACACTTTCTGCCCAGGAACAAGAAAAGTAAAAATTTTGTTACATAATGTTATTACTTACCTTTGATTTTCTCCGAAAGAATGTTTTAACAGTTTATGGACATATTGTTTTAACGGTTTATGAACATATTGTTTCAACACTTTATGGACATATTGTTTTAACAGTTTATGAACATATTGTTCTAACAGTTTATGAACATATTGTTTCAACAGTTTATGAACAATTGTTTTAACAGTGTATGGACATCTTGTTTTAACAGTGTATGGACATATTGTTTCAACAGTTTATGGACATATTGTTCCAACAGTTTATGAACATATTGTTTCAACAGTTTATGAACAATTGTTTTAACAGTGTATGAACAATTGTTTTAACAGTGTATGGACATATTGTTTCAACAGTTTATGGACATATTGTTCCAACAGTTTATGAACATATTGTTTCAACAGTTTATGAACAATTGTTTTAACAGTGTATGAACAATTGTTTTAACAGTGTATGAACAATTGTTTTAACAGTGTATGAACAATTGTTTTAACAGTTTATGAACATATTGTTTCAACAGTTTATGGACATATTGTTCCAACAGTTTATGAACATATTGTTTCAACAGGTTATGAACAATTGTTTTAACAGTGTATGAACAATTGTTTCAACAGTGTATGAACATATTGTTTTAACAGTTTATGAACAATTGTTTTAACAGTGTATGAACACATTGTTTTAACAGTGTATGGACATATTGTTTCAACAGTTTATGGACAATTGTTTTAACAGTGTATGAACATATTGTTTTAACAGTTTATGAACATATTGTTTCAACAGTTTATGGACATATTGTTTCAACAGTTTATGGACATATTGTTTCAACAGTTTATGAACAATTGTTTTAACAGTGTATGAACAATTGTTTCAACAGTTTATGAACAATTGTTTTAACAGTGTATGGACATCTTGCTTTAACAGTGTATGGACATATTGTTTCAACAGTTTATGGACATATTGTTCCAACAGTTTATGAACATATTGTTTCAACAGTTTATGAACAATTGTTTTAACAGTGTATGAACAATTGTTTTAACAGTGTATGGACATATTGTTTCAACAGTTTATGGACATATTGTTCCAACAGTTTATGAACATATTGTTTCAACAGTTTATGAACAATTGTTTTAACAGTGTATGAACAATTGTTTTAACAGTGTATGAACAATTGTTTTAACAGTTTATGAACATATTGTTTCAACAGTTTATGGACATATTGTTCCAACAGTTTATGAACATATTGTTTCAACAGGTTATGAACAATTGTTTTAACAGTGTATGAACAATTGTTTCAACAGTGTATGAACATATTGTTTTAACAGTTTATGAACAATTGTTTTAACAGTGTATGAACACATTGTTTTAACAGTGTATGGACATATTGTTTCAACAGTTTATGGACAATTGTTTTAACAGTGTATGAACATATTGTTTTAACAGTTTATGAACATATTGTTTCAACAGTTTATGGACATATTGTTTCAACAGTTTATGGACATATTGTTTCAACAGTTTATGAACAATTGTTTTAACAGTGTATGAACAATTGTTTCAACAGTTTATGAACATATTGTTTTAACAGTGTATGAACAATTGTTTTAACAGTGTATGGACATATTGTTTTAACAGTGTATGGACATATTGTTTCAACAGTTTATGGACATATTGTTCCAACAGTTTATGAACATATTGTTTCAACAGTTTATGAACAATTGTTTTAACAGTGTATGAACAATTGTTTTAACAGTGTATGAACAATTGTTTTAACAGTTTATGAACATATTGTTTCAACAGTTTATGGACATATTGTTCCAACAGTTTATGAACATATTGTTTCAACAGTTTATGAACAATTGTTTTAACAGTGTATGAACAATTGTTTTAACAGTGTATGAACATATTGTTTTAAGAGTGTATGGACATATTGTTTTAACAGTGTATGGACATATTGTTTTAACAGTGTATGAACATCTTGCTTTAACAGTTTATGAACATATTGTTTCAACAGTTTATGGACATATTGTTTCAACAGTTTATGAACAATTGATTTAACAGTGTATGAACAATTGTTTCAACAGTTTATGAACAATTGTTTTAACAGTGTATGAACATATTGTTTTAACAGTGTATGGACATATTGTTTCAGCAGTTTATGGACAATTGTTTTAACAGTGTATGAACATATTGTTTTAACAGTTTATGAACATATTGTTTCAACAGTTTATGAACATATTGTTTCAACAGTTTATGGACAATTGTTTTAACAGTGTATGAACATATTGTTTTAACAGTTTATGAACAATTGTTTTAACAGTGTATGAACAATTGTTTCAACAGTTTATGAACAATTGTTTTAACAGTGTATGAACATATTGTTTTAACAGTGTATGGACATATTGTTTCAACAGTTTATGGACAATTGTTTTAACAGTGTATGAACATATTGTTTTAACAGTTTATGAACATATTGTTTCAACAGTTTATGGACATATTGTTTCAACAGTTTATGGACATATTGTTTCAACAGTTTATGAACAATTGTTTTAACAGTGTATGAACAATTGTTTCAACAGTTTATGAACAATTGTTTTAACAGTGTATGAACATATTGTTTTAACAGTGTATGGACATATTGTTTCAACAGTTTATGAACAATTGTTTTAACAGTGTATGAACATATTGTTTTAACAGTGTATGAACATATTGTTTCAACAGTTTATGGACATATTGTTCCAACAGTTTATGAACATATTGTTTCAACAGTTTATGAACAATTGTTTTAACAGTGTATGAACAATTGTTTCAACAGTTTATGAACAATTGTTTTAACAGTGTATGAACATATTGTTTTAACAGTGTATGGACATATTGTTTTAACAGTGTATGGACATATTGTTTTAACAGTGTATGAACATCTTGTTTTAACAGTTTATGAACATATTGTTTCAACAGTTTATGAACATATTGTTTTAACAGTGTATGGACATATTGTTTTAACAGTGTATGGACATATTGTTTTAATAGTTTATGGACATATTGTTCCAACAGTTTATGAACATATTGTTTCAACAGTTTATGAACAATTGTTTTAACAGTGTATGAACATATTGTTTTAACAGTGTATGAACATCTTGCTTTAACAGTTTATGAACATATTGTTTCAACAGTTTATGAACATATTGTTTTAACAGTGTATGGACATATTGTTTTAACAGTGTATGGACATATTGTTTTAACAGTGTATGGACATATTGTTTTAATAGTTTATGGACATATTGTTCCAACAGTTTATGAACATATTGTTTCAACAGTTTATGAACAATTGTTTTAACAGTGTATGAACAATTGTTTTAACAGTGTATGAACATATTGTTTTAACAGTGCATGAACATATTGTTTTAACAGTGTATGAACATCTTGCTTTAACAGTTTATGAACATATTGTTTTAACAGTGTATGGACATATTGTTTTAACAGTGTATGGACATATTGTTTTAACAGTGTATGGACATCTTGCTTTAACAGTTTATGAACATATTGTTTCAACAGTTTATGAACATATTGTTTCAACAGTTTATGAACAATTGTTTTAACAGTGTATGAACAATTGTTTTAACAGTGTATGAACATATTGTTTTAACAGTGTATGGACATATTGTTCCAACAGTTTATGAACATATTGTTTCAACAGTTTATGAACAATTGTTTTAACAGTGTATGAACATATTGTTTTAACAGTGTATGAACATCTTGCTTTAACAGTTTATGAACATATTGTTTCAACAGTTTATGAACATATTGTTTCAACAGTTTATGAACAATTGTTTTAACAGTGTATGAACAATTGTTTTAACAGTGTATGAACATATTGTTTTAACAGTGTATGGACATCTTGCTTTAACAGTTTATGAACATATTGTTTTAACAGTGTATGGACATATTGTGTTAATAGTGTATGAACATATTGTTTTAACAGTGTATGGACATATTGTTTTAACAGTGTATGGACATATTGTTTTAACAGTGTATAGACATATTGTTTTAACAGTGTATGGACATCTTGCTTTAACAGTGTATAGACATCTTGCTTTCACAGTGTATGAACATATTGTTTCAACAGTGTATGGACATATTGTGTTGAGAGTGTATGGACATATTGTTTTCACAGTGTATGGACAACTTCTATTGTTTTCTTTGAATTAGTTCTTCCTTCTGTCTTGTTCTAACCACGAAATGTCAGGCTCTATGTTTGATTCTTCAACAGTCATCTTTGAACTGAACAGATGGATGGTTTTATAAATAGAAACCTTTTGTTGTATATATACATAACGAAGTAGTATCAACAGTAGAAATGTATAAATAATAGTCTAAACGTATATATACATAACGAAGTAGTATCAACAGTAGAAATGTATAAATAATAGTCTAAACGTATATATACATAACGAAGTAGTATCAACAGTAGAAATGTATAAATAATAGTCTAAACGTATATATACATAACGAAGTAGTATCAACAGTAGAAATGTATAAATAATAGTCTAAACGTATATATACATAACGAAGTAGTATCAACAGTAGAAATGTATAAATAATAGTCTAAACGTATATATACATAACGAAGTAGTATCAACAGTAGAAATGTATAAATAATAGTCTAAACGTATATATACATAACGAAGTAGTATCAACAGTAGAAATGTATAAATAATAGTCTAAACGTATATATACATAACGAAGTAGTATCAACAGTAGAAATGTATAAATAATAGTCTAAACGTATATATACATAACGAAGTAGTATCAACAGTAGAAATGTATAAATAATAGTCTAAACGTATATATACATAACGAAGTAGTATCAACAGTAGAAATGTATAAATAATAGTCTAAACGTATAACTCGCATCCTGAAACTCATTGTTTCAACTCCACATCCCCGGTGGCTCAATGATAAGTCTAAAAATCAGGTTTCGATGCCACGCAGTGGTCACACCACAAATGGCTGGACAACAAACAAACAAATTCAAAGTTCTCGCATAATTTAAGTACTATTTTGGGAGAGTAAGACATGAATCCGTTGTTAGCTCGACTTAACCAATGCTATATTTCAAAACCGAATGTAACCGGTTTGTGAAAAACAAAAACTTTCCATAAGGCAAGCATAATGCACATACACATATAAAACTCAATTTACGACTAAAGATAGATTGAAATGACTGATAGAGGCACAGAAAATAAGACTTATACTAGTGATAACACAGGGAACTTTGGAGTAATTCAGTGACAGTGATAAAAATGGGTGAATATAACGTTGTTAAAAGAGTGAATTGATTTGCAATAACGAACCATAATTTTACAATATCTCACATAAGGCTTAAAGAAACTGTAGAGCTACCTAAATATAATTATTTATTTATTAATCTTTCTTCGCTGTAGCCGTGTTCTAAATGGCAAAACATCCTAAATTTAAAAGATATCAGCTGGTAGCAACGGCTAAAACTCAGGATTGGTTGGTTTCGAATTTCGCACAAAACTCCACGAGGGCTATCTGCGCTAGCAGTCCCTAATTTAGCAGTGAAAGACTAGAAGGAAGGCAGCTAGTTATCACCACCCAACGCCAACTCTTGGGCTACTCTTTTACCAACGAATGATGGGATTGACCGTTACTTTATAACGCCCTCACGGTTAAAAGGGCGAGCATATTTGATTGGTCGAGGATTCGAACCCGCGGCCCTCAAATTGCGAGTGGAGCGCCCCTTAATCACCTGGCCATGCTTATAGTTAAAAATTATTGTTGCATTTTTTATAAAATTATTTTAATCTTGTTTAATTAGTTGTTGCACAGCGTTAAGCTCAGCGGCGTCGAAACCAATTTTAGATCTCCACTTATCTTTAACACACCAAGTTCTAGATTCCATTTTCTATTTATTTGGCATTGAGGAGAAAGCAAGATAGTGGGCTATCTGTACTGTGCCCACAACGGATATCAAAACCAGGATTTTAGTGGTATAAACTTTGACACTTATCGCTGGGTCACTGGGGAGTAACATTTTTTATCTTATTGTTTCGGTTTTGTAAATGAAATATGAAACAGTATGCTTTAGGGGAGATGTTGTCACTCTAATACGCATGCGCCCTATTATCTTCAACACAAGAAAGCTCTACATTTATAAGGAGTCGTATTTCTCATCATGTAAGGAGTTGTATTTTGCTTTCAGTAGTTGTACTTTTAGTTCATTAGTTTCTAATTAGTTTTGGTCTCCGGTCTTAATTTATTACGAACAAATTTGTAAGGTTACTTTTATACATTTTATTTGTGTTAGGAAATATATATGTCAAAACCTGATATGTTAGTAAAACTTGGAACATCTTTGAATCGAGTTTAGTGGTTCTCAGCTACCTTCTTTTCTTTTATCTAAGATAACACCTATCTGAGTTTTGGGATCTGGATTTATTTAACGAAGATAACCCCACAAGGTATCTAAAAGTCGCACTGACATAAAAAACACGTGTTAATGAAGTTTTCAAACTAAACGCCATTTTAATTCGATTTAACACCTTACTCTTTATGCCTATTTTATTATAGTTATAATATGGAAACTCAAAACTGAGCGTTCAGGTCCATCCTTAGAATGGTCAAGCACTTTCAGAGGTCAGCGGACTGCACGATGTCAATCATGGTACTACATATGCCATTAAACAATAAAAATATTTACTCGGAACAAACTTGTAATTGTGCACTTTTGTCGCTTGGTGTCACTGAGGCGTAGATAATGTCATCAACGATAGCACATTAGCACAAAGAAAAAACGTCACGGATGACGCAGAACCATTGGAAAAAGAAAAACTTTATAACTTCAGTGTCCAATGTCGTGTGTTTCTTTCATGCTCTATAAAAATTATTGTTTATCGTAAATTAAAGTGTCCTGAGGCACTTATTATCTATGAAATCGTCTGTCCAAAATAATATGTTACTAGACTAGAAAGGACAGACATAGCCTTCTTATCAGTATTCTGGGCTGCAGCTCGTCGCAGGCGTTATGGGCTACTCAGCATCCTTTTCCGTCACTTCAGATGTTTGAACTTTATAATTGTGACGGTCGCTTTGGCCTAGCTACTCGGTTAACAATAAACGTGTAAGTGGAGTATTGCTGACCGGTTGGTTGCTTCTCCTACTGCCTGAAGTTATACATCAGGGATAGGCATGCCTTAACCTTGGAAGGTATGATTTGACTGTTTAGCCCACGTCCCGCACAAGGTTAAAAACGCCGAAATAAAAGTATAATTTTGGTTTTAATGGACCACTGATTGTTCCCAATGAGGGAAAAAGTTTCAAGGTCATGAAGGTCAAAAGTTAACCATTTCTACACTGGAACTTTAAAGCATATTGCGCCTTTCTTTTAAATAACATCGCTTAGTGGGACAGCAGTAAGTCTATGAACTTACAATGCAAAGATTATGGGCATGGGCGTCTGTGAGGGGTCAGAGGAGGCATTTGCCCCTCTGGAAAAAGAGAAACTTAATTTTACACAACAATGACCCTTGGAAAACCCTGCCCCTCCCTGAAGTAATTTCTGCGGACGCCCATGATCCAGGGGTTCGATTCCCCTTGGCAGAGACAACAGATAGCCTAATGTGGCTTTTCTATAACGAAGACAACAAACTATCTTTGGTAGAAATACTTTTTTCTATTGCTAGACGTTTTTGAAATGAATTCCTAGTTCTTATCTTAACACGGTGTTTACGAAGTTAAAGTTTTTCATTGTCAGAATTGAAAAGATTACTTAAACGCACGCGAAAAAAATTACTTCCCACAAGATAAGCTACAAGGTTAGTTTTAGCTTGTAAACTGTTGTTTTTTAAATACCTAATTTTATCGGATTTTTTTTTTCTTTCACTTAAGAACTGAGGACTCTTGGTGAAAAATTTAATTGGACAAAATTTCATCTGATGTCCATGTAACTACTTGTCTATATAAATATAATAGTACTGACTGTTGTATGTCCATGTAACTACTTGTCTATATAAATATAATAGTACTGACTGTTGTATGTCCATGTAACTACTTGTCTATATAAATATAATAGTACTGACTGTTGTATGTCCATGTAACTACTTGTCTATATAAATATAATAGTACTGACTGTTGTATGTCCATGTAACTACTTATCTATATAAATATAATAGTATTGATTGTTGTATGTCCATGTAACTACTTATCTATATAAATATAATAATATTGTCTGTTGTATGTCCATGCAATTACTTATATATATAATTATAACAGTTCTGACTGTTGTATGTTCATGTAACTACTTATCTATATAAATATAATAGTGCTGACTGTTGTATGTCCATTTAACTACATATCTATATAAATATAATAGTGCTGACTGTTGTATGTCCATGTAACTACATATCTATATAAATATAATAGTGCTGACTGTTGTATGTCCATGCAATTACTTATATATATAATTATAACAGTTCTGACTGTTGTATGTTCATGTAACTACTTATCTATATAAATATAATAGTGCTGACTGTTGTATGTCCATTTAACTACATATCTATATAAATATAATAGTGCTGACTGTTGTATGTCCATGTAACTACATATCTATATAAATATAATAGTGCTGACTGTTGTATGTCCATGTAGCTACTTCACAGGGTGTGGACAGGTCTTCACTAAACTTGTTCTATACAAATTTTCAGTTTTGTATTTTGAAGTTTTATTACCACTACTTTGTCCCCAGTTGATGGATTTTCACCAAATTTGTCACGAAGATTTCTTTGATCCATTCAAAGATACACACAAACCTGTGGTTTCACATTTGATGATTTCTAGTTCTTATGGATGTTTTTACGTTTTGTTAGAATTACGTGTAAGGGAAGCAACTTTTCACGTCCTAAAATAATCTTTCAATAATCATGAATTTACATAACTTCCGTCCAGGGGACCAGTACCCCAGCTAGTAAGCAATAAGTTGAACCCACATAGAGCATTCAGTATTGATTACGTTTTTTTAGGTCCGAGCTGACTCGTCCTTACCCCAGTGTATTGGTATATTTGCTGACCCTTATTTATTGTAAAATGAAAATTCGTAAAAAAAGTTTTATACAAGTTTTTTTTATCCATAATGCCTTCAAACAGCAATAGGACTTTTAATTATTACCGTCCTTACGATAGCAGTTGCCTCAAAATTCCAGTGACATTTGAAGAGTGAAAGTTGTCCTTTCTGATATAAAATGATTTATTACGGTGTTCTTTTTCCAGACGGAAGCCGCGATCATCTGAACTTGTTCACCACTCGACAGCAACCGAAGAAAAAACGAAAGTCTCGAACAGCATTTACTAACCATCAAATCTTCGAGCTCGAGAAGAGATTCCTCTACCAAAAATATCTGTCTCCGGCTGACAGAGACGAGATCGCGCAGTCGTTAAACCTAACGAACGCCCAGGTGATCACGTGGTTCCAGAACAGGCGGGCCAAACTGAAACGAGACATGGAAGAGTTGAAGAAGGACGTTGACGCCGCCAAGATGCACACTATTCACAAAACCATTTTTAACAACATTCAAGACTTAACCTTACTGAAGAATACGGAGCTACAGAATGCGCATGCGCATGACTAAAAATAAAGAAACAAACAAACAACCACAACAACATTCACTGTAACATTAAAAAAAAATGTGTTTTTAATCATTTAGTGATACCCATGTAAATAGTACATATATATGTGTGTCTTTCTATATTTGGTCCAATTCACCTAATTTATCCACTCACACTCGCAATGTAGATTTATCGGTTTGTGATAGCTTCTCTTCCTTTTGTTGTAGATTAATTGGCTGTATACACTTCAGTGTATATTATTCACCATGAACTTGGTGACTCCACGCAGCTGCACTCAGTAGAAAAAAAAAAGTATGACGTAATGTGATCTCTACTCGGCAGCTTGACGTTGATTGGTTGACTGTCATTACGGTTCATCTAACAAGAGACGAACTCGTACAAGTGTGAACAACAATGTGTATATGAAGGAAACATTTCAATTTCTGTTAACACTTGCGGTAAAAAAAAAATCGATAGTTCCCAGGTTGCTCGTAATTCTGGGCGAGACAGGTATTAAATAAACTAAGTATGATCTTAAAAAAAAATACCGCTTCTGTTGTTTTTATTCATCTGTCGTCCATGATGCTACCGTATTCTGCTTTATATATTTCAATTGCATGTTAAGAAAAGGTTAAAAATTCTCCGTGGTTGAGCTCTCTTGGTGAAAATGTACTATACTATTAGGCTTAAAGAATGGGAAAGCATTACATTACTCTCGCGTGTTTCGCAAAAGGCTGTCGATAAAGTTAAATAAGGAAGACGGAACAGAATGAATTGAAGAGAGTTGAATTGTAGTTTCATTTATAATTAATTATTCAAAGAACAGTTTCAATGTGACTGACTTATTGGTTAATCATCAGTTTATCTATTTTAGAATCAAAACTGAAAACAGATATTTTAAACAAATCAGTTAATACAACTAATTGTAGAAATAAACAGAACTGAAAATATGTACCTTCAAAAATCGGGCAATACAACTGTAGAAATAAACAGAACTGAAAATATGGACCTTCAACATTCGGGAAATAAAACTAATTGTAGGAAATAAACAGAACTAAAAATATGTACCTTCAAAAATCGGGCAATAAAACTAACTGCAAAAATAAACGGAAGTGAAAATATGGACCTTCAAAAATCGGGCAAAAAGTAATTGTTGAAAATAAACAGAATACAACTAACTGTAGAAAATAAATAGAACTAAAAATATGGACCTTCAGGAATCGAGCAAAACAACTAACTAGAAAATAAACAGAACTGAAAATATGAACCTTCAAAAATCGGGCAATAAAGCTAACTGCAGAAAATAAACAAAACTGAAATTATGGACCTTTAACAATCAGAATGTTAAATTTAATTTCGTCTATCACCATAGTTGAGTTTTGTCTGTATCCATGGTTACTTTTAGTCCGCAACTATACATATATAGTTATTTTTTTGTTTCTAGACAATGTTATTAACCATTCTGACTTTGTTTTATTAGCAACTATATTGTTTCTTTCGTCAGTAACCATAGTGTGTTTTGCTTATAACAATACTATATTTTTTAAGTAACTATGCTATATTTTTGTCAATAGCCATGGTGTTTTTTTTTTACCGATAACAATACTATCTTTTTCATAAGTAACGATGCTACATTTTTGTCAGTAACTATGGTCTTTTTTTTTTCCTATAACAATACTGTCTTTTTCATAAGTAACGATGCTACATTTTTGTCAGTAACTATGGTCTTTTTTTTTCCTATAACAATACTGTCTTTTTACCAGTAATTATGTTACATTTTTTGCCGGTATCCATGGCAAAATACAATTTTTAAGGCATTAGATCTTTGAGAAAAAATTATTAGAAAACGCAACTAATTGAATAATTGTGGATGTAATGAATTACCTCTGTTGAACTGACCGTACCTTCACTCATTCCGTTTAACCATCCTACAGTATGACCACAACGGAATCCATCAACAAATTATTAACTAATCCTGAATTTGATCTTGTTAGCAAAAATAAAAAGAGATAGAGATAATAGGCGCGAGCGCACGTCTACCTGTAAGCTATAATTTTGTCTATTTTTCAATATTCATGAAGATATTTAAACTTTGAATATCTTTCCATCTTAGACAAGAAGTAGTAATAATACAACAAATAAAAAGATTAAAAATAATTTTCGTTGAACAAATGATTGTCCAAATAGCAGGATTTCACCGTTACACTTAAGGTTCGTTTATGACTCCAAACTGCGGAGAGCGTTTTTGTGGAAATGGGCACTCTGAATTATGATATGCGTGTGCTACTACTACTAGGCCTAATCTAAGCCTTAACGTGCAGAATAGGTGTTAACCATATTAGTGTTTCAAAGACATCATTTTCGTGACAGTGTGATTTTAGTTTTAAGAAGTTATGTTTGTTGAATTTTGCACAAAGCTACTTGAGGCCTATCTGCGCTAGCCATCCCTAATTTCGAGGTAATAAACTCTAAAAAAGGCAGAGAGTCAACGACTCCTCGCCCCCCCCCAGTTGCTCAGAAGTATGTTTGTGGAATTACAACGCTAAAAATCGGGTTTCAATACCCGTGGTAGGCAGAGCACAGATAGCCCATTGTGTAGCTTTGTGCTTAATTCAAAACAACAACAACGACTCCTCCGCGCCAATTTGTGGACTCCTATTATCGAATAGTTGGATTTGACAGTCACTTTTCTAAGGCATCCATATCCCCGAAGAGAAATGTAGAGCATTAATTCGTGTTTTATTAACGGGTCACAAGTCATGAAACTTTGGACTCATAACCCGGCACACTAAGATTGGCCACACTCAATCTACAAAGAAATAGTTTACGATTACGTGCATGCATGCTCCGGTATGGCCAGGTGGGTTAAAGCGTTTGACTCGTAATCTGAGGGTCGCGGGTTCGAATTCCCGTTGCACCAAACATGCTCGCCCTTTCAGCCGTGGGGGCTCTATAATGTACGGTCAATCCCATTATTCGTTGGTAAAAGAGTAGTCCAAGAGTTGGCGGTGGGTGGTAATAAATTGCTGTCTTCCCTTTAGTCTTACACTGCTAAATTAGGAACGCCTAGCGTAGATAGCCCTCGTGTAGCTTTGCGCAAAATTAGAAACAAACCAAACAAAGTGCATTCACGTTCTTTTCCTTCAAGTGACACATTTTTTTTTCATCTTAGACTTTACTTAAGTATTATTATTTTACATTTCTTTTTAAATGTCAGTTTTCTAAGCAGAATGCGAAAAGTATTTTAGGCCTAGTACATTAAACTTTCACATCTAGAAACAAATGCAAGATCAAGAGACCCTTTGTTACTGGTGTTTCGTTACAATCAAAATAAATTTATTAAAGCGTATTAATTATTTATTTATTTTACATTTCGTTTTAAAGGTGAGTTTTCTATGCAAAATGCGAAAAGTACTTTTAGGCCTATTAAATTGTCACTTCTAACAAAAAGTAAAAGATCAAGAAACCTTTTATACCTGCTAAAAAAAAGTTAAATTATATTTGAGAAAAATGGTTACTGGTGTTTGATTGTGATCAAAATAAATTTATTGAAGCATATTTCCTCCACCAGGTGCCCCAAACTATTTCCGGTTACCGCATGAAAAGCCAAAAAAATTAACACTTTTATATTGTCCCTTGATTCAAAGCTCTACAGAACATATACGTTCATACGTAAGACATGCTGTAGTGAAACTTAATCGTGTTCTTTACTATTTCAAAATATGTGAAGATTATAATGAAATGTTTTGATAATGCTCTGAGGTTATGCATTAAACAACGAATGTTTACAGGAACACGGAAGTTAAAAATGACTTTCTTTCAAATCAACTTCATGTATATAAAAAATGAGTTTCTACTAATTATATATTACCTTTTCTTTTCTTTTTTTTCACCAACAAATGTAAAATTTAAAATTGCACCGAGATTTGCACCTTTTGCCATGTTTTGTTTCTCATACATCTTATGAGCCATACCTTATATTAAGGGAATCTCAAACTGTCGTTTGCAATAAAATGTCGCGACAAATCGGCCGTATTTCTGTTATATTTTTCTATAAGAGTCGTTGAACAAATGGAAATTTATTTTTCAGTAAAGACAAACTTTACCTTAAAATATTTTATGTGTGGATAAACAGGTGTGTACACAAATTAGGATGTTGTTTTTATTTTTTAACGTGATTGGCATCTGATGTGTTATCGGGATACGTAGGCAGGTCTTCAGCTAGCAGTTGTTGTCACAAGATATTCGTCCGACTCTCTGAACGAAATAACGAGATCGACTCTGACCTTTATAACGTACCCACAACTGAAAGTGCGGAGTTTGTTTAGCAGCATCGAGTCTCGAACCCTGGACTAATTTATTCTCCTCCTAACGTCAAATAAATGATTTTTGTTGCTTTTCAAAATATACTTCATTTTAAATTTTTTACGTTACAAACACACACATGTACCTTATAACATCGTAAAGGTTCATTTGTGGGAAATATAACTTCAGAAATTGACACATAAATTAAGTTTATACAAAAATAGGTTCAGTAAACGAAGGATTCAGTGTCATCTGTAGAAATGGGCACCATACATAATCGTCATGGTGATGAATCATTCTCTGCTTCTCTATCTCAATAATTCGACATACAGTTTAAAGTGCATTTTTACATTTGTTGAATGTTCCAAATAACATCATTATAACACAAGAAAGTGTTTAAGGTATCGAGTTTGATGAGCGAAGTTTTTTCTTTTCTCGTAGAACTTATTTCACACACATTCGTTCTTTGTGTCAAACAGTTGTTGATTTGAAGGGCTAAACAGTTATTCCATGATACATTTACATCGTATCTGGTAGTCTGGCTACAAGAACGAAAATTACACAGTTTGCAATTAATTATCCAGATAGAATCGTAAATACAAGCTAATCAACCGATAGAAGGATGGCGATGGGAATACACGTGTTTTTAGTGTCGACACTTCCAGGAAAACAAACCCTGGTGTGGTGATGAGGAATCCTCAACAAAAACCCGCTGCGGTGATCGTAAGCCATCAAGAATACTTCCTGTGATGGTTAAGAATTATCAATAATTTCTTCTGTGTTTAGGAATCTTGGATGAAGACTCGTTATAATAAACAGAAATCATTTATCAGGAACTGCTACGATGATCGAAAATCATCAATGAGCACTTATTGTGGTGGTTAAGAACCATCAAAAGCAAGTTTTAATGATCGGTAATCATTAAAGAGGGCCTGTTGTAGTAGTTAAGAACCATCAAATGTATGTTTTAATGATTTGGAATCATCAATGAAGACCTGTTGTGGTGGTTAAGACCTACCAATGAAAGCTTGTTTTGATTATTAGGAAACATCAATAACGACTCATTGAAAAGATCAGAAACCATCACTGCGATCCGCTGTGATGGTTACGTATCATCATTGAGAACCTATATCAACGACCAGGAACATTTTTTATTTTAGTTTCGAGTTTGTTTGTTTTTCTATTACTATCGTAAGATATCCAATTCACAATAGGTATGAATAACATATTAATGTAGCACTAAAACTTTTCAATACTCTAACGAAACATCAAGTATTCGAACCTTTTAAAAGGGTAAACAAAACATTACATACATATTTCCAGCTTCTCGTGACTTTATATTTAATTGTAAACAAAGTTACAACTTAAAATGAAATAAACCATATCAAAAGTATTATTGCTATTCAGAGAAAATCATCTTAGTTGGCAAAAATTCTAGTTAATTTATAGTGATCAGTAGAAGTGCCCTTCGGGCGTTTGATTTTGTTTTTAATTTCGCGCAAAGCTACTATAGGGCTATATGCGTTAGCCCTCCCTAACTTAGCAGTGTATGACTAGAGGGAAGGCAGCTAGTCATTAACACCCACCGCCAATTCTTGGGATACTCCTTTACCAACAAATAGTCGGATTGGTCACACATTATAACGCCCCCACGGCTGAAAGGGCGAGCATGTTTGGTGTGACGGGGATTCGAACCCGCGACCCTCAGATTACGAGTCCAACGCCCTAACCAAGTAAGAAGCGGAGTGGCCCGGCATGGCCAAGTGGATTAAGGCGTTCGACTCGTAATTTGAGAATCTCGGGTTCGTATCCACGTCGCACCCAACATGCTCTCCCTTTCAGCTGTAGGGGCGTTATAATGTACTGTCAATCCCATTATTCGTTGGTAAAAATGTAGCCCAAGAGTTGGCGGTGGGTGGTGATGACTAGTTACCTTCCCTCTAGTCTTACACTACTAAACTAGGGACGGCTAGCGCAGATAGCCCTCGTGTAGCTTTGCGCGAAATTCAAAACAAACTTGATACAACTGAACTAACGCCATATAATACAGTATTAAACCCAAACCATTCCAGCATGTGGCACTCAGCGGTACCTTTTCGTTGTTAACCAGAAAACTGAACTGTGGACTATCTCTGCTCTGCCTATCGAGAGCATAACGAAAAAAAAAGTTTTAGCGTGAAAAGCCCTCAGTGATGTTTTAATTTTCTTTTTTAAAACAAGGAAATCATTTTATATCAAAGTTAAACAAAAAAAAAAAGAGACCATTTATGATCACGTGTGCATCACGTAAAACGTATCCAATTGAAAGAACTCGTATTAAGGTGTGCGCGATGGTCAATTATAAACGCCTCGATACATGTGTTATTAATCAATAATTTCTCGTGCGTTACCCAACATCTGAGTCACGTGTTTGTAAAATGCAAAATGATAAACGCATCGCGTGGAGTTCTCATTACAAACTTGTTTCGGGTCACATAAAGTCTTAAATGCTAAAGTATAGTGTTCAATTCTGTACAGAGCAAAGGTAGCCTGTTCTTTAACTCTGAGCTAAAACAAGGAAACAAAAATGAATACATCAATGTACACTAACCAGCGTATATTGATGTAATATTACTATAGTAGTAGAAACATGACACTGGATCCTGCTTCTGGGATGTTCCTCGTCGATCGTTACTTACAATGTATAATAAATGATCTACTTGCTCTTTAATACTATGAGTACATTTTCTTTACATTTTACTAATGGTACTTTGATATCCCATAAGATGTCACCACCAGTCCTAATGGTTAGCTGCACCTTCCAGGATTTAGTGCCTCGCCAGATAAACAAAACAAGAAACAGGTTGTCTTGCCATCATAAATATGAGATTTCTAAACACAATAGCGTAACTTAAAGACTTTGCAATATTCTGATAAAATATCAAGTACTCGAACCCTTTTAAAATATAAACAGTTATCGTGGTTTTATATCTTTTCCAAACAAACTTGCACGTGAAATGAAATAAAACATCTTAAGGGTATTATATATTAGGAACAAAACTATATTATTGATGACGAGAAGCCCACTTGAAATAAAAATGTATCTCAGAACGGCTGGTATGGATGTTAATACCCATACCAGCCGTTCTGAAAAACTATATTGTTTTTGTTTCTTTGTTTACAATATTTCACCAACTGTATCTTAAACATTATTTTTATGTAGCGGAACTTATCTAAGAATGATAATATAAATTCCAATTCATTCATAGCAATCTCCAGAATGTTTTCTTTGTTTTGAATTTTCGCGCAAAGCTACACGAAAACTATCTGCGCTAGCCGCCTCTAATTTAGCAGTGTGAAACTAGGGGGAAGGCAGGTAGTCATCATCACTCACCGCCAACTCTTGGGACACTTTTATCAACGAATAGTAGGATTGATCATTACCGTATAACGGCCCACGGTTGAAATGGCGAGCATATTTGGTGCGACGGGGATTCGAATCCGCGACTCTCAGATTATGCCAAGTCTAGCCAACAATCTAAAGAAATGCCATCAAAAGCACAAGAAGAAAGAAGTGCTCTTTTCTGGTTAGTCAGGGTGAAGGTACTTATAATCAGCGTACAGTTTTATTAACAAAACTTAAACAACACAACAAAAGCTAATTGGTTCTTGGTTTTCTTCAATTGTTGTAATTTCTTGGGGTACCAAAACTAAAGCACTACAATTGTTTTGTGTCTCCTATATTTGAACTTAAGCACAAAGCTACACAATGGGTTATCTGTGCTTTGCCCACCATGGTATCGAAAGCCGGTTTCTAGCGTTGTAAGCCCGCATATATGCCATTGTGTCGCTTGGTGTCAATGCATATTTATATTTTTATTTGTTTGAAGTTAAGCACAAAGTTACACAATCGGTTATGTGTGCTTTGCTCCCCACGGGTATCGAAAACAGGTTTCTAGCGTTGTAAGCCCGTAGATATACAGCTGTGATACCAGGGGAGAAACAACATGGTTTCCGATTTCGCACCCTTCTACTCTTTAAAAATATTTGCCTTCGTTCATATTTTGTGACTTTCAAAGGTTCCCATACAAAATCTTAAGTCACTTTGTCAAAGACTAGAGGACATTGAAAACCAAGTAAATTGTCAGTAATGTCTGATTCAAATCAAAATTTATAAATATATGAGTAGAATGCAACTAACATAGTAGTTGGTATATATGTAATTAAAATGTATCCCCGCCCCAGCGGTAAGTCTACGGATATACACACAGTTTAAGGTAATATACTTATTCGTTTATTAAGAGTAGAATGCGCTGTTTCATGTGATGAATAATCTTGCTGCCAGCGATATTTTCGGCTGTAATCCAAATAGTACCTCAATGACGTTCGACTATTTCAGGAAATTTAGGCTAGTCCTAAATCTAGATAGGCCAGTCATGGCCAGGTGGTTAAGGAGCTCTACTCGTAATCCGAGGGTCGCTGGTTCGAATCCCCGTCACAACAAACATGCTCGCCCTTTCAGCTGTGGGAGCGTTATAATGTGACGATCAATCCAACTATTCGTTGGTAAAAGAGTAGCCCAAGAGTTGGCGGTGGGTAGTGATAATTAGCTGCTTTCCCTCTAGTCTTACACTGCTAAATTGGGAACGGCTAGCGCAGACAGCCCTTGTGTAGCTTTGCGCGAAATTCAAAAACAAACCAAAACAAAAACTTGTCCAAGAGTTAAATGTTCATGCAGAGTCAGGAATAGCGTTACAGCTAGTATGCTCAGAACGTTCATTCGGCCCTCCCACTGTTACAGCGATAAGCCCAAGGATTTACAACGCTAAAATCAGGGTTCCGATTCTCCCTGGGTAGACACAGCAGATAGCCCAATGCGTTTTTTTTATATAAGAAAACACACTCCTGTTCATCCGAGGGTTCACGGTTCGTTGCCTTACTGAATGGTGGGTTTTTACCATCAGTCTTATAGCGCACTCTCGGTCCCAGAGTGTGGAGCGTATTTCTTGGCGGTAACAGACCTAACTGATAGACTAGACAGAAAGTAGCTGTCAACAATGTCCACCACCAACTGTTGGGCTACTAGAAAGAAAGTAGCTGTCAACAATGTCCACCACCAACTAGTCTATCAGTTCAAAATTAGAGATGGCTACGAGGTGACAGTTTATGCCAAAAATAAACAAATTAAAATGTATAGACAGGCACGTTTATCAGGTATTCAAATTACAATACGAGAATTGCACGTTCAAAAACAAAATCCGGGTTCAGATTTCAGTTAGAGGAGATGTAGGCACGTTAGAGAAAGGCTGCGTAAACAAAAGTTTGCTCTAAAATTGTTTTTGTTCCATTGCTTTTGTTATACAGATTCGTACTTTCTAGGTTTGTTCATTCTTTCAAGAGAAACCTGTTTTTGGTCTAAAGAAAGAAATAATAACAACGAAAACATATGGATATAAAGAATATCCCAGTGACTTGATAATCTTACCAGAGCAACTTCGAGACTCCAGTAAAATTAAAAACGTACTTTCCTCGAACTAACTTTTTATGATGTTGAAAAAAATGCAACTATAAAATATAATAATTCGGAATTATTGCAAAGTAATTGTTGATAGTTAATATTTAAGACAGACGCTTTTATTAATATTCTGTATTTGTTGTTCGTATGTTCATTCCTTTACGTTTTTGTCGCTTGTACACCTGTGTGTTTTGAGTACATTTGTGAAATTAAAACACGACCCCTTTGTAGAAACGCCACCAGGACTGTCGGTCACGAGCGTGGGCACACATCTGACTCACGTTCCATACGTGAAAGAAACCTGTTATTATTCTAATTTGATAAGTAAAAGCATAGAATACAGTCATTTACGTAGATTGCTTACGTTTTGAATGAAAAAAAAAAACGTAACGTTAAGATGTTAATACACGTATGCAGCTCTGTAGAATTTAATAATAATAAATAGATAGCTGAAGTATGTTGATTATTTTCGCCGGAAAAGTAATACCCCACGTTGGAAAACAAATTTCATTTCTTTTACTTTAAACAACCCATATTTTAATTACATTTATTCCCCCCTTCCATCACAACAAATCTTGAAAATTATAAACGTGAACTCCACCCCAGTCCACAAAGTTTCGAATTTTAATCAACCAACAGGGTAACAAATAATAATAATAAAAACTGAACCTAATAAGCGAAATCAGTTATTTGACACAGGGTTGCCTTGGAAGGAATCATATTTTAACGTTAAGTGCAATTTTGATGGTTTTGTAGTTAATGGGGTTACTAGTCTAATCGTAAATATAACGGAGTTACTTTGTTTCGACGATTTATCGTACACGTTTGAAAATGATTTATTTAAAAACGACATAGTTTGTCGCTTCTCAAACAGCGTAGAGCAAGACAGTTTTGTTTATTAAACGGTGTAATACGACAATGCAGTGTATTTTGTGCAACAGTGTAGCGCCTTAACGTTTTCTTTGTTACAGTGGCGCAGTATCGTTTCTGTACAACGTGTTTTTCTCACATAAGTTAACCGTAATTATTAAAGCGAATGCCATTCTTATAATTTGAACAGCAACGCGTATTCAGAACATTGTGTATTCTGAACTAATATAATTCTTATAACGTGAACAATAATGTGTATTCTGAATTGATTTGGTTAATTCTTATAACGTGAACAACAATGTGTATTCTGAATTGATTTGGTTAATTCTTATAACGTGAACAACAATGTGTATTCTGAATTGATTTGGTTAATTTTATAACGTGAACAACAAATTGTGTATTCTGAATTGATTTGGTTAATTCTTATAACGTGAACAACAATGTGTATTCTGAATTGATTTCGTTAATTCTTAAAAATGTGTCTCCTAGATCATGCTCTCTACTTAGAAATAAGTTTAGTTTGTCATTGACCTCCAACATCTCTAAGCAGTATCTGAGAAAAACATTTATGTAACAATGTAAAACAGTTGAAAATACTATTTTGTGTATCTATTAAAAAGGTAGACGTTACCAAAACAATATCTGGATGAAAAAACGTGTTTGGTTTTAAATTAACATGTGTATTTTTCATACTCAGGTATGTTTATGTAACGATCATTGATTTTGTCAAGCACATGTGAATGATAATTTGGGACTGGGAGAGACTTAAATGATTTTATTAAATGCAAGTAATGTAATGTAAGTGTGAAAGGTTTCAATAGCTGTCAGATTTTTAAGTTCCTTGGAACTTAAATAACACTCGTATCGAGAAAAGATCTAAAAACAAATTACTCCACGCTCAGTGAAATACAAAGACAACGTTTATGGAGCTTACATATAATATAGATGTGTTCTATAGAAGTGGTTGTAGTTCTGTAAACTGTTATTCAATCAACCTGAAGATGACCTAGGAAGGTCGAAACGTTGTTCTCTCCTTATCAATGAAAGTGTTAATACCCATACCAGCCGTTCTGAGATACAAAATGGATATTTCAGGTTAACTCGATGGGGTGTCTACAGTATGTCTGTTTATGTCACTATGGATACCTATCTACATGGTCGTGTTAAACACACACAGCATCACGTGTCCAAAAACAAAACAGGTAACCATATTAGCAGAACAGCGAAACACACAACACCATGTGTCGAGAAAAAAAAATATATGAATTCTAAGTAACCATATTAATAGAGGAGTTGTTGAAACGCATGACATCACGTGTGAAAAATAAAACTACATATTCATGTTAGTGGTTAAATTGCAAATGACAACATCTGGTCCGGCTTGGTTTGGTAGCTAGAAAACATAACTTATAGTCAGCGGGTTGCGAGTTCAAATCCCGTCACCAAATATGCTTGTCCTTTAAACCATGGGGTTATGTTAAAATATGTCTGGCAATCCCATTATATATTGGTAACGAATAACTGAACAAGTGGCGGAGGGCGGTGTTAATTATTTGTCTTTCCTTTGGTCTTTCACTTTCAAATCAGCGACAACCCACACAGATAGCCCTCGTGTGGTTGTAAGTGAAATTAAACAAATAACACTTTACAGCGAAAAAAGAAAGCTCCACGTATAACCCTATTAGTATCATAGTTAAGTTGAAACTTTTAACTATTGTGGTAAGAGTTCAAACTCCATCACTGTGTTTTTGCAAGTTTAATTGTCCATGTTAAATCCATTTAATTTTTTTACTACAAATTAATAAACATCGTCATTCTATCACACATTCTATTAATATGAGTGAAGACTTCCTGGACATTCTTTTTTTGTCATTTTATTATTTTTATTAGAAAAAAACTTATTTTAGAACAAAGCCACGTTGGGGTTATCCACTGTGTCCACTGCAGGAATCAAACCCTGGATTTTAAGGTTGTAAGTCCGTGTATTTACTACTGCCCCATTAGGGTACAATATATGTATTTAGAAACACACTTGAGAAATGGAATTTTCTAACAATATCAAATGTACGATTCACATACTAAAATTTTCTTCACCGTTAACACTAGTGGTTGAAACGTCTTCGCACACGTTCTGAAAAAAACTATTCTGTATAAGCTGTGACTTCTAATAAAATAATTCTTAAAAGAATATATTCAGTGGACTTCACTTCTGCCTTTAGCTTCTTAAACGTCACTCTTATAGCATAATTTGCGATAATTTAACAGGCTTAAAATGGACACTTGAGTGAAAACGACACCGAGTGCAATGCTGTTTCCACGCACACAGAGAAATATACTGTTTCCCGTGATTACATTAGTGACGTTGACGTTTTATGTGTGCTTTCATACACCACGTTGGATACTAAAGCTTTAAAACGGAAATAGTTTCGACTCTCCTCGGGATTGGTTTGGTTTATTTTCAATTTCGTGCAAAGCTACACGCGGACTAATTTAGCAGCGTAAGACTGGGGGAAAGGCAGCTAGTCATCACCACCTACAACCAGCTCTTGGGCTACTCTTTTACCAACGAATAGTGAGATTAATTGTTACGTTTAAAAGTCCCCACGGCTGAAAGGGCGAGCAAGTTTGGTGTGACGGGGATTTGAACCCGCAACCCTCGAATTAAGAGTCGAGTGCCTTAACCACCTGGCCATGCTGGGCCTCTTTTAATTTCTCTATCTTCCTGTTGTTTTTGTTGTAGTTTGTTTTTGTAAGATCTAGTTACTGTTTCCATAACAGTTATTCCTGTTTCTAAAACAAGTTTACTCAAGTTGGCTGATTTCCTAGAAAATACTTTTTTACAAATGTGAATTTTTTTAAAGTTCCTTTACCAAGGTTTTTCGGTAAAATGTTAATTTTTCCAAGAAATAATTATTCTTAAGGTGCTTAGCAAAAACTAGCAACTTCTAAGAAATGATGCCTTCCTTAAAAACAGGATGAAATCGACTATCGTTTAAAGAAGAAACAATGTTAAGAAGATAAAACTGGTATTTTTGAAGGAAGAAACAGAGTTCACAGGATAAAACAAATATCTTCCAAGAAAGAATCTAAATTTGTAAGGTAATATGGATATATCTACACTAGTTGACTGGCTGTCCCTTGACCCTGGAAGGATAGCCCAAACAGTACCAAAACAGAAACAACAAAAGTATCCATGGCAGCTGACTAACTGACCTTTGACGCTAGAAGGGTACTCTAAACACTTCCAATATCCAAAAAAACAGACATGCCCATGACAAATAACTGACTGTATAGGCGCAAGAACCGGGTTTGTTTAGCGGAACGTCTCTTCCTCAACGTTTTAAGATATATCCTTTTTGACACCCTTATTATTCCAATATACTTGACAAAATTTACACTTAAAACCTTCTAATTGCATGATCTATCTATAACGTTTTTTATATGTTGCTCATAAGTTTGTTTGTTTTTCTCTTTAAATATTTGCGGCCGCTTTGCATAACGCATGCGCACACACGTACTAGGTGTAACGAATAACAGTGTGTCACACTCCATACTGGTGTCGACAGGGAAGCAGGGATTTGTGTATTTTGTTACCAGTTAGATTCATTCTTATTGACTGCATGCACTCAAAGTGAGTGATGTTTGCTATGAAATATGTTTCTTGTTTTTAGGTCACTCACACTAATTACTGATCTCGTGTCGCCGTGTTTACTTGATTCAAATAACGCGTGTGCGCGTGGTAGTTAAAGCCTTTTAATTCTGAGTATGTTCTGGTACAGCCTTAATATTGACATATTGTTGTTCACTGTAGTTTAAAGCAACTCTTTACATCCACGGATGGGCCTGGTTGGCAATGGCCAGGTGGTTAGGGCACTCGACGTGTATTCTGAGAATCACATCCAAACATGTTCGCATTTTCAGCCGTGTGGGAGTTATAATATGAGGAGCAATCCTACTATTCATTTGTTAAATAGTAGCCCAAGAGTTGGCGGAGGGTAGTGATGAATAACTGACTTCCCTCCAATCTTTCACTGCTAAAATCTGGACGGATAGTGAAGACAGCCCCCTTAATGTTTTGCGCGAAATTCAAAACGAAACAAACCCTCTTCCCTACCAACCGTAGTTGCACCTATGACTGGCTGACCTTTAACCTTAGAAGTATGGTCTGAACAGTACTAACATTGAAACAGCAGACATATCTATGGTTGTTGAATGGATGACCTTTAACCTTTGAAGTATTCCTGAACAGTGAGAACATCGAAACAGCAGACATATCTAAGGTTGTTGACTGGTTGACCTCTGACAAGTGTGGTCTGTACAGTATCTGCGTTCAAAGCTCTTCTAAGGGAAGAAGTTTCCCTTAGACGGACAAGACCCAAGTCACTAGAAGACTTCAAACTTAATAGACGAGGATTACAGTTTCATCTTCCTTTCAGGAAATGGGCCAAGAATCACTTTGATATAAAACATTTTACTATGTATTCATGTATTGTTTTCTGACTCCTTGCTCATCTGTTATATTATTTATGTTATTAACCTCAAAGATTCGTTGCTGGAATTTTTCTCGTACCTCATTTAAAACTTCCATTTGTACTATTCACTTGTTTCGTAAGGGAATTGCCTCTTGCTGTTTAGTGTCTTCCTTTATCCTGCTCTGATTTCTCTTTCTGATTTCTGTTTCATTAGTGCACGAAGAGGAAGCACGACATTTCTAATTAGTTCTCAGTCGTTGACATGTTTTGTTGGAGAGAAAAAGAACAGGGGTATCTCCTGTCTCCATCTTCTGGTGGGGTGGGTGGCGCCATCTTCTTGGTGGACTGAAGTGATGCTTATCAATTTGTGGCAAACCTCGTAGAGTTACGCTTGCGACTAGATCTCGGAAACTATTGACGAGACATGCTTGAACGACAAAGGTCAGTTTCTCAACATCTTGGTCAGACCTGTACATATTGTTCCATGAGAAAAGGAAGGAGGCAAACCGAATCTCCTTATGTTTCAATGTTACGAGTCATTACGCTGGTAACAGTGTCCGGCGCCAACCTATGAGAATTAACCCCTGTTTTTTTTTTGTTTTTTTTTAGTAATTACATCTTCTTAGGAAAGGATGCCGCGGTTTAATCTGGAGAGGCATCGCTAGCCAATTAATGGAAGCAAATCATGTGACGATATTTCTCTCTCGTTCTAGTACTGATCTGTATCGTTCCGCAACGAGAAAGAAACCAGTATAAGATACACGTGGAAGACTTTATATTTACCTATAGAAGCTTTTGTCGTTTCACTGAACTTTTCCACCAACGTCAGGTTTTTAGATATTTCCACGTCTGGTTAGAAATTTCTTTATATCGAAACCTCCAGTGACGTCATGTGTCTTACAGCTAAGTTAAAAAAAAAAAAGTTCCGAAAGTTAGGTCATGTAATCGAATGACGTCAACAGTCGTCCATGTGATATCCCAGTGTTGCTGTTGTTTCCTTCTTATATTATTCCACATCAAAACCGTTTCCAAGCCTGACCTTCTAATTTACTTTCAATAAAGTAATTATCATTACAAGAGAATTTTGTTGGTCTTGAAATTTCGAGTAAAGCTACACGAGAGCCATCTGTGCTAGCCGTCCCTAATTTAGCAGTAATAAACTGATGGGAAAACAGACAATGTATTAGGCTCCTCTTTTTCCAACAAATAGTGTGATTGAGTGTCACATTATAACCCCTTCACGGCTAAGGATGAGCAGGATCACCGATGGAAATTTAAACTTGTGACCCTCAGATTACGATTACTTTTCTGATTCCCGATTAATTCACATAATTTAAAGAGTATCACTATCTAACACAATACATCAGAGCCCCTAGTGGCTCAAGTGATAATACTTCAATCTTACTTCGCCAAAAAACGGTTTTCGATACTCATGGTCACTACAGCACAGATAACCCATTAAGCAAATGTGTGCTTTACCAGAAACAAACGAACACAATAAATCTTACAAGTCATTATATAGCGGTAAAAATGTTTGCCATATGATTTGGTTTGATCTTAGAATCTGGCCCAGCATGACCAGATGGTTTGGGCTCTCGACTCGTAATCTGAAGGATATGAGGTCGATTCTCCGTCACACCAAACATGCTTGCCCTTTCAGCCTAGGAAACGATATGTCACAGTCAATGCCACAACTCATTGGTATAAGAGTACCTTTTCTTCTAGCCTTTCACTGCTACATTATGGACAGCTACCAAAGATAGCCCTCGTAAAGCTTTGCAAGAAATTCAAACCTTTATTAATTTTTTTCAACCGGTTTCTTCACTTTAAAGCTTTCTCTTCGGTATATAAATTTACTGATAATCTGTAACAAAAAAACATACAAACACAATTTCTCCACGGAACGTAAATAATCTAAATTAAATAAACAGACTTCCCAAATAATTGGAGGATATGTTTGTTTGTTTGTTTTGAATTTCGCGCAGAGCTACACGGGAGCTATCTGCGCTAACCGTCCCTAATTCAGCAATGTGAAACTAGAGGGAAGGCAACTAGTCATCATCATCCATCGCCAACTCTTGGGCTACTCTTTTACCAACGAATAGTGGAATTGCTCATCACATTATAATGCCCCCGCGGCTGAAAGGGTGAGCATGTTTGGTGGGACGAGGATTCGAACCCATGACCCTCACATCACGAGTCGAGTATCTTAACCACTTGACAGAATCTCTGCATGCAATGCATTTATAGTCACAGCTTAAGGCTCCCTAATTAGTATGAGGCCCTGGGCTTCAGCCCTGTAAGCCCATGCCTTACTCCGGGGTTGAAGGCCACATCACTAATTGGTTTAAACTTTCACACTCTGTATGTCTTAGTAACAGTTTCACAACTCCTACCTACTTGTTGAAAGTAATATTGTAGAATTTATTTATTTTTTAAAATACATTCATTAAAATTTTTGCTGGCATATATTGGCCTTTTTTTTTTTTTTTTCTGGTACATCTAAGATGGAATTTAAATAAATCTATCCCTAAACTTAAATAATCTGTTTCACCAACGTATAATTCAGCACAAGTGATGCTTCTTGAAGATAAATTACGTTCTTAAAATTCCAATTAGACTAGCAATTAGTGAAAAAGAATACTTCTTCACTAGTGTAATTTATTGTTCTGTAGATTTCATAAAATCTATATTACATAAAGCAACAGAAAATACTTTCTTTAGAACAAAAATTCTACATAATTTTTCAGGTTGTCGTCCTGATAAAACAATGTTAGGTAGGTAGGTATATTATTAAAGGTATGAATATTAAAATATGTGTAAAAATGTACTGTATGTAATAGTTCAATGACTTTATTCACAACTAAGAGGAAATACAATTCGCATGCTGTTTAGTTTTTTTTTGGGGGGTGAGGTTTATGAACTAAATGAGCTTTAATGTTTCTCCCTCTCTACCCCTCAGCTAGGCCTAATGCTTCGCTTTTGTACGTATTGAACTCGAACGAATAAAATTGTGTTGAAATCAGAATAAAAAAAAACACAGACATCCTGTGGGCGTCGATTTAAAGGTAGCAAAATACGTTAATTGACAAACGTTTTTAAAGCAAAATGGAGCTGAATCTAAACGCAATTTCTTTCCAGAAACTTCTCTTTATAGAGTAACAGCCTACTTAATTATAGAATCGTAAAAAGTTCTATTTTTGTCAATTTCTAGTTGATAAACGAGGACGAAGAACATTATAATTCTACTTTTAAATAAATGACTTAACACATTTCCCAATTTTTCTGCCAACAATCTATATCGTAGTTAATAGTAATTCCTTTGTAATGTGAAGTTTAAATAACACAATCATTAAATCTTCGTTTCTCAACTCATAGTGTTACGAAGAGTGAAAGTGTTAATATTACTTCAACGTAAATCTGCATTGAGGAGAAGTGTTAGCATCACAATATGTTGAATTATAATTAATACCTTTACTCGAAGCACGAAACAATGGCATAATTTTGTATTTTATTTTATCAAACTACTAAACGTACTAACTTTAAGAGTTTGGCCAATATATCTTTCCCTCTATAATTACAGAATTTTAAAAACCTAAACACGGAAATCAGCGCATTCTTATCTACTTTTGATTTTTTGGAGGACAAAAAATCTAAATCAAACAATGATCTATTTAATAATATAAAGCTAATTACCATTTTGTTAAATATAAATAAAACTAAGTTGTGTTAAACAAAATAAACCTGATTTCCTAATTACACTGCAAAACAATTTTTATGAAAAGTTTTTGCTGATTGTAACAGGTACCTGGTGGGTATGCACAAATATAGTTTTGGTTTTGCTTCCTCACGTAGGAACTCTGAGAAATAGACAGTTAACTGTTCACCGGCAATAATGTATTTAATTACGTTTATGTTTCTAATACGTTATTAAGTTCAACATAATTAAAAGTGTTTTGCTCCTGATTTTCGTTTGTATTCAATGTCCGGTGCATCACGTTGCAGTGTCCAACAGTAGTCAGCAAGCACTGACGGATTCCAGTTGCTCTGATATCGTTTTTCCATTGTAGCAAAACTGAAGATTTCGATGAAATAGTATGTGACTGGCAAATGTGAATGTGATTTCCGTGATCAGCAGCCAAAAATCTATAAGGAACATCCAACAGTGTTCAAGAAGCAAAAACTTTGTTGTGCAGTTCTTACATATAAATCAAACTATATTGTGTTAAATAAAAAATAAACCTAATTTCCTAATTACCATTTTCTTAAATATGAGTCACACAATGTTGTGTTAAACAATGTAAACCTAATTTCCTAATTACCATTTTCTTAAATATGAGTCACACAACGTTGTGTTAAACAATGTAAACCTAATTTCCTAATTACAATTTTCTTAAATATGAGTCACACAATGTTGTGTTAAACAATGTAAACCTAATTTCCGAATTATCATTTTCTTAAATATGAGTCACACAATGTTGTGCTAAACAATGTAAATCTAATTTTCTAATTACCATTTTCTTAAATATGAGTCACACAATGTTGTGTTAAACAATGTAAACCTAATTTCCTAATTACCATTTTCTTAAATATGAGTCACACAATGTTGTGTTAAACAATGCAAACCTAATTTCCTAATTACCATTTTCTTAAATATGAGTCACACAATGTTGTGTTAAACAATGTAAACCTAATTTCCTAATTACCATTTTCTTAAATGTGAGTCACACAATGTTGTGTTGAACAATGTAAACCTAATTTCCTAATTACCACTTTCTTAAATATGAGTCACACAATGTTGTGTTGAACAATGTAAACCTAATTTCCTAATTATCATTTTCTTAAATGTGAGTCACACAATGTTGTGTTGAACAATGTAAACCTAATTTCCTAATTACCATTTTCTTAAATATGAGTCACACAATGTTGTGTTGAACAATGTAAACCTAATTTCCTAATTACCATTTTCTTATATATGAGTCACACAATATTATGTTAAACAATGTAAATCTAATTTCCTAATTACCATTTTCTTAAATGCGCATCAACTGGAATATTCTATTTTTTTGTTATTTTTCCACGTAGCCTAGTGGTTAGTGCGTCAGTTTGTAAACTCGAGGGTCTATGGTTCGCTTCTCAATAGAAAAATTGCGTTTCGTAGTGCGGGGTCATGGGTGCACTATGAAATTCCTTGTTACGTTCGGAGAACAAAAACAGCCCAAAGTGTTGGCGGTGTGTAGTGTTAGACTTTTGAAATAAATAGGCTCTAACATTTCTCACTTGGTTCTCACACCTACGGATTTTACCTGTCATGGCCAGGTGGTTAGGAGGAGCTCGACTCGTAATCTGAGGGCAGCGGGATTAAATCCTTGTTACACGAAACATGTGTAACAATGCTATGGGGGCGTTATAATATTACACTCAAACCCACTATTCGTTGGTAAAAGAGTAGCCTAAGAGTTAGCGGCGGGTGCTGATGACTAGCTGCCTTCCTTCTAGTCTTGCATTGCTAAATTAGGGAGAGGTAGCGCAGATAGCTCTCGAGTAGTTTTGCGCGAAATTCAAAAACAAAGAAACAAACCTACACCTACGGATTTTCGACACTAGAACCAAGGATTCGATTCCACGCGGTGGTCACAGCAGATAGTCTTCCTTCTCTCCTATTCAAACTCAGGGAATGCTAGAACAAGTACCATGCAGCTTTGCGCGAATATTTGAAAGAAACGAACAAAAACTTGGAAAGAGGGCACGTTTGCACAATCTGTACGCCTCTAAGTGGGTCAACGCTAACTTGGATCCACCCGCAAAGGACACGAACCTGAATAACTCATGATGTAGTTTAACGTTAAAACGTCAACGAAAAGAAACATATGCAATGTTTTATTACAGAACTCTTAACAATTAATATACACTAAACATGGTTTAAATGGAAAACTCTTAAATTCACCTTTTCTAATGTACAGTTACATGGTTTAAATATCTATTTAGGTGAATTATAAGCTTTTTTGATGAAACATGCGCATTTTAGTGGCAGGTGGGTAAACACTATGATCATATAATGACACGTTTGCAGTTCTCGTATCGCTAGCCTTTATTACAATTCGCATGTTTCTATATAAATGTCTTCGTAAGCTCTTGAGATTAGTCCAAATGAGCGGGACCAACTGTGTATTTACAATAGGTACAGAACACCAGCCCCTCCGAATTTAGGGAGGTTTGATTAGGGCAAAATATAGGACGACGCTAGTCAAGACAATGTTTTTGTGTCACGGCTTCTTCTTGTGCAGTTTCTTTTATTCTGCTAAGGTCGCGGGTTCGAATCTCCGTCGCACCAAACATGCTCTTTCAGCCGTGGGGCGTTATAATGTGGCGGCGAATCCCACCATTCGTTGGTAAAAGAGTAGCCCAAAAGTTTGCGGTGGGTGGAGATGGCTAGCTACCTTCCCTCTAGCCTTACACTGCTAAATTAGGGACGGCTAGCGCAAATAGCCCTCACGTAGCTTTGCGCGAAATTAAACAAACAAATAAAACAAGGAACAGTTGCCCCCACGTGAAGCATATTATACGTACAATATTCATAATAATTAATCTGGATTTGTTTCCTGCCCCCTCGAAGCCCCATTTTGGTCCCACATCCTGAATATGCTTATGCAAGTGAAACACATTAATACACATTCCCACACTCATATAGAAAAAAAAATCACCGGGGAAATTCTTTCAAATTTACGTCACACAAAATTATATTACAGAGAGAAAGAACAAAAAATTAAAATGCAGGTTAAAAGGATATATTATAGAGAATTGAGTCTCCCCGTGAGACAGAGGTAAGTCTACGGGTTTACAACACTAGAACCAGAGATTCGATTCGATTCCCCTTGGTGAACACACCAGATAGCCAAACGTGGCCTTGCTATAAAACACACACATATATATAATAATAGCTTTGTGAAAAGGACAATAAAACGTGAATTTCACTTTAGTAAACAACTAACAGAAGAAGAGCACTAGATTTAATGTATTTGGACTGGTTTTCAATGTGTGATGAAACTAAGAACAAGAGAATTAGGATTGGTTGAAGCTAGAAACGGGAGGATTAGGATTGGTTGAAACTATTGTTCTTCTATATATGATTGGTTTAATGTTAATATTTTTTTTTTTCCTTTATACCTAATTAGTCTGTTACACAGCCTTATTCTTCTCTAGATCTGGTTGGTCTAAAGTTACATACCCCTGATTTTCTATAAATTTGATTGGTATAGTATTACAGTATTGTTCTTTACACACCTGATTGGTCTAATGTTACACAGCCATGATTTTCTGTACCTAATTGTTTGATATTTGTTCCAAATTAGTTACACATTCAATAATGTGTCATTCACCACTGTATGTCGTTTTAACAAAAGTTCCATATTTCAAATTATTTGACTTTGATTTCCAAAACCCCAAAATCAAACGAACGAGAATTTTCTGATATTCTTACGAGAGTCGTTATACTTGTAAGTAACCAATTACTAAGCGTCAAGGGATCGAAATGCGAATTGCATCGTTATATTCCCTCATTTTTTTATAACCAACTAACAAGGAGGTTGGGGGTGGACCTACGTGAAAGATAAAAAACAACAACCTTCTATTACAAGGGGTTTTACACAGTCAATTGCAGATTACTACCAAACAGTTTGTATGTTCTACTGCGCATGCTCAACTACACGTAACATAAACTCCTCAAGGCCTACAAATGTCCAGGGGCAATCGTAGGTTGTATATTTCAGATAACTCTTGCGTGAACATGTATTTATTTCACTGAAGGTAGTCATAAGTCCAGTAACTACAGTCACATGGTTTAACTGGGTCAACTTGGCAGAGAATAATGTACGTATTTAAATCTATATATATATTTACTGATTACTATAATTTTCACCACGTGTAAAAAACATACAAATATTCAACTCAACCTGAAAATGAATGTCTCTGGAGTTATGAGGACATGCATGTATAACGTTACTTTTTAAGTCTCCTTCTGTTGCCATGGGAACGGTAGAGAGTTACAAAAAAGAAACGCATTGTTACTAACATTGTTCTAGCTTCATATTGCAGCCTCTGAAAGACCAAACTTAAACGTTTGTTCCCAAAAGTAAAGGAATTAACCCAACTTACTGTATGTGCAAAATTAGTACAATTCTCCATATTAAACAGATAAATACCTTAAAAGTTTTTAAATTACATTAATATCATCCACTGGAGAAAAGCGAGGTGATATCAGCTTTACCTCGTATATGCATACTTCACTTATTACGCCTAAAGGTTTACCGTGTGACGGCCTGTAGCAGAAATAGACTTGAAGCATTCGGCTTCCCTGTGTCTATTTCCATTAATCATGGCGGCTGTGAAAGAAGTGTTAAAACAGTTTCGTTGAGGTAGAGGGCGACGCCAGGCGAGCGTGACTGCCGTAACTTGTAATTAACGTTGTCACAGTACAAAGCAATTCTATTTCCGTAACTGGACACTTGGGTTCGACAGAAAGAGAACAGAATGTTTAGGAAATTTTTTTAAAGAAAGGTAAACTAGTTTTTTTTTACGTAATTTTCTGTACCACTGTATAATGCTTTATGTTAACCCCCAAAATTACTTTGTCATGTCCATTACTTTGTGTGTGTGTGTGTGTGTTTTTCGTATAGCAAAGCCACAAAGGGCTATCTGCTCAGCCCACTGAGCGGAATCGAACCCCTGAGTTTAACGTTGTAAATCCGGAGACATACCGCTGTACTAGCGGGGGACCCGTTACTTTGTATACTCCAGAACTTTCCAATGGTTCTACATCAGTAATTATACACTTATACAAAATGTTCCCGTATTTTTCTCCCTGTACGTTACAGAATTTCCCTATATTGGTCACTCTGTACGTTACATAACTTTACATTACAGACTGACAGTTACTGCAGGTTAGTGATTGTTTACAATACAGACTGACTCTTCCTGTAGGTTAGTGATTGTTTACATTACAGACTGACTCTTCCTGTAGGTTAGTGATTGTTTACATTACAGACTGACTCTTCCTGTAGGTTAGTGATTGTTTACATTACAGACTGACACTTCCTGTAGGTTAGTGATTGTTTACATTACAGACTGACTCTTCCTGTAGGTTAGTGATTGTTTACATTACAGACTGACTCTTCCTGTAGGTTAGTGATTGTTTACATTACAGACTGACACTTCCTGTAGGTTAGTGATTGTTTACATTACAGACCGACTCTTCCTGTAGGTTAGTGATTGTTTACATTACAGACTGACTCTTCCTGTAGGTTAGTGATTGTTTACATTACAGACTGACTCTTCCTGTAGGTTAGTGATTGTTTACATTACAGACTGACTCTTCCTGTAGGTTAGTGATTGTTTACATTACAGACTGACTCTTCCTGTAGGTTAGTGATTGTTTACATTACAGACTGACTTTTCCTGTAGGTTAGTGATTGTTTACATTACAGACTGACTCTTCCTGTAGGTTAGTGATTGTTTACATTACAGACTGACTCTTCCTGTAGGTTAGTGATTGTTTACATTACAGACCGACTCTTCCTGTAGGTTAGTGATTGTTTACATTACAGACTGACTCTTCCTGTAGGTTAGTGATTGTTTACATTACAGACTGACTCTTCCTGTAGGTTAGTAATTGTTTACATTACAGACTGACTCTTCCTGTAGGTTAGTAATTGTTTACATTACAGACTGACTCTTCCTGTAGGTTAGTAATTGTTTACATTACAGACTGACTCTTCCTGTAGGTTAGTAATTGTTTACATTACAGACTAACACTTCCTGTAGGTTAGTGATTGTTTACATTACAGACTGACACTTCCTGTAGGTTAGTAATTGTTTACATTACAGACTGACTCTTCCTGTAGGTTAGTGATTGTTTACATTACAGACTGACTCTTCCTGTAGGTTAGTGATTGTTTACATTACAGACTGACTCTTCCTGTAGGTTAGTGATTGTTTACATTACAGACTGACTCTTCCTGTAGGTTAGTGATTGTTTACATTACAGACTGACTCTTCCTGTAGGTTAGTGATTGTTTACATTACAGACTGACTCTTCCTGTAGGTTAGTGATTGTTTACATTACAGACTGACTCTTCCTGTAGGTTAGTAATTGTTTACATTACAGACTGACTCTTCCTGTAGGTTAGTGATTGTTTACATTACAGACTGACTCTTCCTGTAGGTTAGTAATTGTTTACATTACAGACTAACACTTCCTGTAGGTTAGTAATTGTTTACATTACAGACTGACTCTTCCTGTAGGTTAGTGATTGTTTACATTACAGACTGACTCTTCCTGTAGGTTAGTGATTGTTTACATTACAGACTAACACTTCCTGTAGGTTAGTGATTGTTTACATTACAGACTGACACTTCCTGTAGGTTAGTAATTGTTTACATTACAGACTGACTCTTCCTGTAGGTTAGTGATTGTTTACATTACAGACTGACTCTTCCTGTAGGTTAGTGATTGTTTACATTACAGACTGACTCTTCCCTGTATGTCAGTGTTTTTGACCAACTCAAATCCTCTTTCTCATAATTCCTACATGTAACACATCGGTTTCCATTTTTCCAAATGTTACATTTCTATTATCCACAGTTACTTATAACAACTGTTAACTACTTAATCACCTAACAACTATTCTATTTTCTAAGCATAATAATGATTGTCACAAACATTCAAACTTAATTATAGCACAGTAAACTAGCTTGTATAGTGCAAGGAATGGTACAGCACCGAAGTTTGCTAAATCGTATAAAGTAAGATATGTTACAGTACGGCCTTTAAGGCTTAGCTGAATGATCAGTTGCTATCATAACCTAGTAAGAATTTTTATCTTTTCCCTTTATAACTTAATCACTCGTTCTCCTACAAAAGTTAATTTACGCATTGCGTATTGTCTCTGAATCAAAGATATAAAAACGTTGTTAAATTAACATGTGCTACTGTGTTTCACTAGAAAGACAAATCTACCGTCTTTACAGAGTAAACGCATTTCACAAAAATTAAATATACAACATACATTCATGAAATGTTTTAAATCGGATCTGGATACCAGTATTTTCCAATGCGCATTCCTCGTAGACATATCATAATAAAATGGCCGCTGTCATAAAGTTGTGTAATCAATTATAAGCACTACTTGTTGTATCACGTGGTTATCAGATCAATAAAAAGAGCCGCGTGTCCTACCTTTTTATTTTTTAGTTAGAAATAAGACGATCGAGTTAACGCATTAGTTTCTACAGTTTAAGCCATTTCTGCTTAGATAAGTTATTACCGTGTTGTTTTTCATTTCAGTTTTGTCTTTAATGAACTAGATTATAAAAAAATAAAGAAAAAAGACGCCGTTCGTTTATTATTATTCACAACGATTTACACGTTACATATTTTTAGAAGAAACAGATAATCACACTGTCTTACCCTTGTCAGTTTTCTTTTTCGTGTTTTTTTCTCTACACGTCTTTAAATGTTATCCAAACCTGCGGATTAATATTTGACCGCAAGTCAAGTGGTCCAACCACCATGCTAGTTTTGATTGATGACGTAATAATACTCCACTTGCCGCAAGTAAAATAAACAAAAGAAAACAAAAAATAAAGCCATCTAGTGAGCCAGTGTCTATCGTTTATGATGGTATCTAATTAAAACTTGCAGTCAATTTAGCTGAACTTTGAACCTGGTGAAAGAGGTGGGTGAGGAAAATATAGAGCTGCCATGGGGGGAGGCGATGATTTTATAGTATTGGTGTTTTTAATACAATTATCACATAATTTCTACACCTTGCTCTACGAACTGAGCTGAACGACTAGCAGCCCTCTAGCGGTTATTAATCAATAAGACATTTTTAACAATCAAACTATTACAGTTCTAGTTTAACGTAATTTTAGCGTTCTCATTATAACCGTGTTTTAAAATAATTTTATATCTTCCTTAACTAATTAATTCCATATTATTTATACAATTCAGGAACAACTGTATAGAGAGATAGAATATTAATATTAATTGCCTTGTTATTTCTTTTTCGGGTTCGACGGCGCTTTCCCAATAAATCAAAGTGACATCAAAGGAGAAATCGTTCGTAGGAACTATGTATTAGAATAATAAACTCGTTGTCCTTGATTATATAGTGTATATATTTTAAAGCTAAGCATTAACAATGTCAGACAAATAGAAAAAGTTGTTTAATTTCGACTTTCACCACAAAGAAGAAAAACCGTGAAAACAGACAAAAAACTTGTTAAACCTTTGATCAAGCGATCGTCATGGGAACCCGCTTGTGTGGTAATTTTACTGAAACGTTCTCTTTCGTTTCGGCAATTACAAGCGATTTGGTATGTTAAGGTAGCTTAGCTAAGCCTTGTGGTTAGAAAACTCGACTCGCGATCTCTGGATCATTGGATTTAAACCCGTTACCGAAAGAGCTCGTCCTTACAGCCGTTAGAGCTTTATGACGTGATGGCAATCCCACTATTAGTTGGTAAAGAGGTGTCCCAAGAGTTGGTGGCAGATGGGGTTTTTTAATAGCTGCTTTCCCTCTATTCAAAAGTAGTAGCCCATGAGTAGCTTTGCGCGAAATTCAATAGAATAACAATATAAACATATTTTACAACAGTGTGAACCTGCATCTAATTTATTATTTGTTTCAGAAAACACATACGGGTGATTAGGATGTTTGATAAACGCCCCTCTCCCCATCTGTAAAAGTTATACATGGTTTTCGCCATATTGGGAATATGTTCTAATATTTATGGACTTTGATAATTCATTGTCATGACTATTTGAAAATGTTCTGTGGCCGTGAGTGAACTAAACAAATGACCGGCAAATGTAATTATTTGGTCAAACATGAGTAGCCGAAGAATTCGCGGTGGGTACTCTTGACTAGTTGCCTGACCTCTAGTTTATCAGTTGAAATTTAGAAATGAATTATAGTAGGCAGTACTCGTGTAGTTTTGCATAAAGGTTTGAAACAAATAAAACGTTCATAGTTTGTTGAAATTATAATGGACAGAATTATTCGCCACCCCCTCTCCCCAACGACTATTTTATTTGTTCTTGAATCATACAGTAAAAATTAGGCAAATATATCTAAAGATACAGTCGTAACAAAAGTTCGATATTTAGTGGGACAGCCTATGGCTTAAATTCTTCAGCCTATTCCAACACTAACATGAAATTCACTTTTTTTTTTTTTTTTGCTATCCAGTGTTACATTAATGTACAATTACTTTACACCATTACAAAAACAAGTTAGTCGAAAGTATCCCTGCTATAATATTTTTCTTGAATTCATAAAGATCGAACTGAGAATTTTAGCGTTTAGACCCTCAAGCTTACCATTTAGTCACCAGGGGACTATAGTGTTTCAGCTCGAACCACAGTTGCGCGTGACTATGCACACATACTATTTATCTAATAATTTTACCCAAAATTATTTTCGTTATCATGCATATTTTATTAAGATAAATAAATAAATAAAAATAGAATTGCAAGCAGATTACTAGCAGTCTAAAGTGGAAATACTGTTTTCATACTGAACTGTAAGAGCAGCTTGTTCACCTTATTCCTAATACTATTAATACTTTCTTTAAAGAACTATCAACATATTTTGGAATTTAGAAATAGTTTTATGCAATGTTTTTTGTATGAGATGTATACGAGTGTACAAAAGACTGTTATTCAACCGAACACCACATTGAATTATTAAGTGTAAATTAAGCCTAACCTGGGTTAAGCCTACTTTACAGTCGCTAATACGATGAATTCTTTATACAGGTCTTACAAATCATTTTATTTAAAAAAATGTGTATGAGACGTATAAGACTGTACAAAACGTTATTGTACAACCGAACCGCAAAATTACACTGAATTATTAAAAGTCAATTAGTTCTGTCGTGGGTAAAGCCTACTTTACAGCTGCTAATACAGCAACAGCTTTTAAAATAAAGTATTTCATTAGATGAAACCAACAAAGATAAAAACTAAGTTAAATGTAGAGAGAGAGACAGGTTTCAAACTTTTCGCAGTCCCGGATCCTCTTACAAAACTCTCATGAATTGGACTACTACCAAATTGTACAGCTCGGCATGGCCAAATGTGTTAAGACGTTCGACTCGTAATCCGAGGGTCACGGGTTCGAATCCCGGTCGCACTAAACATGCTCACCTTTTCAGCCGTGGGGGCGTTATAATGTGACGGTCAATCTAACTTTTCGTTGGTAAAAGAGTAGCCCAAGAGTTGGCGGTGGGTGGTGATGACTAGCTGCCTTCCCTCTAGTCTTATACTGCTAAATTAGGGACGGCTAGCACAGATAGCCCTCGAGTAACTTTGCGCGAAATTCCAAACAAACAAACAAACCAAATTGTACTTATAACTAAGTTTTATTAAGATATAGAAGGTTTTTTTTTGCAGTATGGCAGTGACGTGGACTATAGTTTCGGCACTTGTTACCGTATTCACGAAAAGGCTTGGTAGGGATCAGAAAGTCTTTATAAGGTAACTGTGTGAACACACTTTACCGGGTGCCCGGATTTACAACGCTAAAATCAGGGGTTCGATTCAACTCGGTAGACTCAGCAGATAGCCCGATGTGGCTTTGCTCTAAGAAAAACACGTACACTTTACTGGTAAGTCGTGATTATAATTAATTATATTTGTTGTAATAAAATATAATATTAGCCTTAATGCATTTTTTTAAATAACACAATCTTTATTCGGTCCCTCAACGTTTTCTCTCCGAGAAAAAGTTTGAATAATCGTATTTCAACCATGCTATGTCGGCTGTACGGAAGCGTGATTGTAACACTATTATAGAATTATCTTCTCGGAAAAACCCTACGAGACTGAATAAAGAATGTTGTGTTAAACATAACGTACATGAGAATGATCGGAACGTTGTCTAGTTCTAAGAAGGAAGTCTTTCTTACTGTGAAAGCTGTAACTAGTAATAACGTAAGTCTAAAACTGTTTTACAATAGTTACAAATGTGTGATAGCAATATTATCCTCTCAGCAAATAAATACGAATGCTAAGTATTTCACAATTATAACAAACAATAGTTTTTCGTGCAGTCGCAAACTCTTTGTTAACCTGAAGATGACCTAAGAAGGTCGAAATGTTGTTCTCTACTTTATTGCAGTAAAAGTATTAACACCCATATAAGCCGTCTTGAGATACATTAAAACAATAGGTTTGTTTTCCTTTTATTGCACACGTAAAATTAATAATAGTCACAAATCAACAATATATTTTATCATCATAATATTGTTATCACATCACCATGGAGCTAGCATTTACCACCATGTTTTTGCTCTAACTCACACAACGAACGACCTGTCTGTTGCTGGAGAAATGTGTAGCAAATAATTCTTAATGTTTCGAAAATTACTCTAACGTTAACAAATAGCGAAGACTGTAAAAACCCATAATGTAGCTTAACTATCGTATGCTTGACTTCCAGTCCTTCAGAGGTGGATAACTTTTTTTTTAACAATACATACATTGTACTTTCGTTAACGCATAGTTGGTATAATTTACCTTTTTTTCTCTCTGTCTCTTGGCAATTTTCGGGGAGTACATTCTCTGGCAGACAGCCATACAGTAATGTAAAACATCATTAATTTTATTGAAAGATTATTAATCATAATGTTTAGCGAAAGAAACGTATACACAAAGATACGTACACACTTAAATATATTTTCATCACCAGAGGTCGCCCTTCAAAAGAGACAACTTGAATAACTTTGGTGACATTTTTACGATTACAGTAACACAATAATTTGCTGTCATAAGTTCTATCAGTTTGTGCACGACCAACGCGACGGCTTTAAAATATTCGTCAGCTGTTTAAAACGTCCCCCCACAACTACCTTTAACAACCACAGAAATAAAACTAAATTCTACATAACAGCACTTAAAGGCACACTGTTTGATTTTCGGAAATGTGTGCGAAAGTTGAGACAGAACATAGGGAATTAATTAAGATTTTCGTTTGTGAAATACCACTTAGCGTATATTAATTACATCGTGAAAAACTCATTAAAATATTTACCGGACTTCACCACCTTTGAATTTGACATTCTGGCAAACAAAAACACACACATACGTTAAAACTCGGTTATTAAAATCCATCGTTTCTATCATATACCGTTTCTGTAAAAACCCCTTGCTTTCTCTTTTAAACAATTCGTAGCAGACATATAATGGTTCGTTTGTTTGTTGTTGCTGTTGTTTTAAATTTTGCGCAAAGCTACACAAGGGCTATTTGAGTAGCCGTCCCTAATTTAGCAATGTAAAACAACGGGAAAGGCAGCTAGTCATCACCACCCACCGCCAACTCTTGTGCTGCATATGATGGTTCGACTGAAAGATACTGATTTATGGGGGTTTAACCCCTTTCAATTCACCGTATAATAACCTATAGCGGTAAAAAGACAGATATACATATATGATACAATGATATTCCTTGACAAAGTTATGAACTGATGCCATATTTGACTTTTGAGCACGTATAACTTTCGTTTTTAAGCCCAGATTTCTTTCGATCTCGTTATAGTTTCGTAGTTGTTAACCTTACCAATCAATTTGATGCATTTTCACGTCTTACACAACTTTCCGCGAATGCAACCCGAATTGTGTGTATGTGCATGGAAGGAAGTGGGTTGTAAAAATTTGGATAGGCAAGTGGTATCAAACAAAAACACCCGGGTCGAAGAGTAATGTTCTGGAAAAAATTGGTGAAAATGTTCTTCTTACATGAGGCTCGGCATGGCCAGATGGGTTAAAGTGGTCGACTCGTAATCTGAGGTTCGCGGGTTCGAATCCCCTTCGCACCAACCAAGCTCGCCCTTTCAGGCATGGGGGCGTTATAATGTGACAGTCAATCCCACTATTCGTTGGTAAAAGAGTAGCCCAAGAGTTGGCGGTGGGTGGTGATGACTAGCTGCCTTCCCTCTAATCTTACACTGCTCAATTAGGGACGGCTAGCGCAAATAGCCATTGAGTAGCTTTGCGCGAAATTCAGAATCAGGCAAACAAACACTCTTGTCACGTATACTTTGCCCACAACATTTTTTATTTCTTGAGTAGCCATTACGACTTATGAGTGTGTTCTATTTCATCACTGATATATTTTTAAGATTCTTGAAAGTTGGGTTATATGGCTATTCTGATGAATATTTGTTTGATGTTCAGAATTCTAGTTCTGTTTAAAGTCGTTTGGACATAAAGTATTGTATTGTTAGTCTTTTGCTTGGTAACGTTGGATATAACAAACTAACCAAATAAATGATATCATGCATAAACATATGGCACTGAAAATTATCAGATATAGTCGAAACTAAGTACTTATAGTAACCCATGCTATAGGTAAGAACACACCTCTGTGAAATCACCATGAATATGATTCAAATTTACTAAAGCTTTTATGATACAATTGGTATTTTAAAGATTTGGTTTGTTTTTCAATTTCGCGCAAAGCTACTAAAGGGATATCTGCGCTAGCCGTCCCTAATATAGCATTGTAAGACTAGAGGAAGGCAGCTAGTCATCGCTGCCCATTGCCAACTCTTGGGCAACCATTTTACCAACGAATAGTGGGATTGACCGTCACATTATAATGCCCCCACGGCTTAAAGGGCGAGCACGTTTGACGCAACGGGGATACGAACCCACGACCTTCAGATTACGAGTCGAACGCGTTAACCCACCTGACCATGCCGGGCCACGAAGTATTTATTACAAAAAATTAAAAGAAAATAAAAACAAGAAGCCATTGAAAGCATTTCTGTTTAAATGCTAGAGGGAATGGCCATAAATAGACAGGGCAATTGGGATGGAAATAAATCTCTTGGTTATGTTGACGTTGGTGCAGATACTGATGGCAAGAGGAAGGTGCCTTTGACTGGTTCTTTATCAATAATATGACAGGACGAGAATAAACATACTTGGTGAGAATGTTGAAACAAAGTCTGGACAACAATAATGTGAAATTTTAAAATCATATCTTTCACCCTTTTTGAAGTGCCTTTTCACATATAAATTAATCCAATGTTATATGATACCCTTTCTTTTCATTTTGCTGATGTTAGGTCATCTTGCAGTTGGAACAGTTGAGTTCATATGAAAGCTTGGGAGGATCACAGCTGCATACAAAAGAGTTATCATGCGTCGTGAAATAAATACAACAGGAAATTGTACGGTCTTGGATGAAACATCGGTTCCACGTGTCACTCGTTAGTAGTTCTTTAAATGTGGTATGTGATACACAGGTATGAATTTACATCAAATTTCTATTATCTCATTATCTATACAAGGAATCATCTTTTGGATATGTGGATGTTGGAGGCCTTGACAGTTGAAAAGTTTAAAACTTGTCAATTTTACAATATATATATATATAATAAATAAAAAAAATAGAGGTGACTTGATAAAGGCTAATGTGTTATCAAAGTATATCAGACAACAAAAATGAAAGTGGTTTCAGAGACTTCTAACGTCAACAAATGGTGAACTTCCTCCAGCAAGCACAGTTATCCTGAAAATACAGACTGCTGTTTTGAATATAGCTATGAATGGGGTTTCCTCTGATTTATGTGGGCACAAGGTGGTAACCACGTTTACAGTTGGATAAGGTTAATTACGTGTTATATAGATGTACCACCTTCCTAACACTAGCTGTAAGAGTTGGTTAAAAATTATGTTTATTTTATATAAACTCCAGTAGTTTCATGTTGAAGAGAATGTAAAATATCTAAGTAGATTTAAATTCTGTTTTATGTATATGTTACACATATATCAACTAATTATCTTATATTTTTTACACTCAGTGTACAAGATACATATGAACATTGTTGTGTAAGGTAACTTAATTCAGACGTCCCTTTATCAGTTAAAATAACAGTGCACATTATATAGATAAACAACCACAACACTATTAGTAGCTGTACATCATTTAACACTATTACACGCCTTGTGTTTGTACTTCAAATGCAATTTTTCCTTTTAATATCACGCAGATAGTTGCATTACCAACGTATGTAGGGCTCACTTTGTTCATAGAAATGGATTTATAAATTTTTCCTTAAAAGGTCATCATAACTTTACAATACTGTACAGTGTTTAATTTTATAACAATATCTCTGTAATTACTGAGTTACAAGTTCTGTAAATATTGTAGTAAAATGTTTGAATTTCCTCTTACTTCAACTTCTTTAAATATTACAAGACAACCCATAAACAAAAATAATGTTGACAACTAAATTCACTGAAGTCACATAGTTTCAAACAATCTATCTGATTTTATAAGTCTTATGAACAACTAGTAGTAATTAAAATATAATAATTCCAGTGTAAACGACGGTTATTGTTATTACCCCTTGAAGTTGGCTTAATTACAGAATTTCATACTCCTTTCAAAAACATAAATACAGAATAAAACATGAATTATCAGCCAAGAGAAAAAAAAATATTATAGTAGAAACCCTATCGTATTTAGAAGTTGGTTATATATACAACCGTCCTATATCCATTAAAATACTGTATCAAAATGCTCAAAAGAGTAAGTAAATGTGGGGTTGCAAATATCAATCCATCAAAAACAATGAAAACAAGATTACCAATAGAGATGGCATTATCATAATCCATACATAATAACAAAGGTAATATTTACTATATACACTTAACCATTCAATCAGAGTTGAGTTTAAAATTATCCTAGTTTATAAAATAAATCAAATTTTTAATGTCCCCATCCTCTACAGTTCTACTCATTCACTGATCTATTAACAGTTTTAAACTATTCAGTCCCTGCCCTCTACACTTCTACTCATACACTGATCTATTAACAGTTTTAAACTATTCAGTCCCTGCCCTCTACACTTCTACTCCTACTCTCATCTGTAAACAGTTTTAAACTATTCAATCCCTGTCCTCTACAGTTCTACTCATACACTGATTTATTAACAGTTTTAAACAATTCAGTCCCTGCCCTCTACACTTCTACTCCTACTCTCATCTGTAAACAGTTTTAAACTATTCAGTCCCTGCCCTCTACAGTTCTACTCCTACATTGATTTATTAATAGTTTTAAACTATTTAGTCCCTGTTCTCTACAGTTATACTCCGCACTGGTGTATTAACAGTTTTAAACTATTCAGTCCCTGTCCTCTACAGTTCTACTCCTACTCTGATGTATTAACAGTTTTAAACTATTCATTTCCTTCCTCAAAAGTTCTACTCCGACACTGATCAATAAACAGTTTAAAATTATTCAGTTCCTTCATCTATATCTCTACTCCTACACTGATCTATTCACAGTTTTAAACCATTCAGTCCATGTCATGTACAGTTCAACTCCTATTCTGATGTATTAATAGTTTTAAACTATTCAGTCCCTGTCCTCCACAATTCTACTCCAACAATGATCTATTAACAGTTTTCAACTATTCAGTCCCTGTCCTCTACAGTTCTACTCCGACACTGATCAATAAACAATTTTAAACTATTTAGTCCCTGTCGTGTACAGTTCTACTCCTACTCTAATCCTATTAACAGATTAAAACTATTCAGTCCCTGTTCTCTCTAATTCTACTACAACACTGATCTAATAACAGTTTTAAACTATTCAGGCCATGTCCTCTACAGGTCTATTCCTAGACTGACCAATAAACAGTTTTAAACAATTCAGTCCCTGCCCTCTACAGTTCAACACCTAAACTGATCTATTAACAGTTTTAAACTATTCTATAAGTTCTACTCCTACACTGATCTATTAATAGTTTTAAACTATTCTGTACCTATCCTCTACAGTTCTACTCCTAGACTGACCAATAAACAGTTTTAAACAATTCAGTCACTGCCCTCTACAGTTCAACTCCTAAACTGATCTATTAACAGTTTTAAACTATTCTGTCCCTGCCCTCTACAGTTCTACTCCTACACTGACCAATAAAGAGTTTTAAACTATTCAGTAACTGCTCTATAAGTTCTACTTCTACACTGATCTATTAACAGTTTTAAACTATTCAGTCCCTGTCCTCTACAATTGTACGCCTAGACTGACCCATAAACAGTTTTAAACAATTCAGTCCCTGCTCTCTACAATTCTACTCAGACAATGACCTATTAACAGTTTTAAACTATTCAGTCCCTGACCTCTATAGTTCTACTCCGACAGTGATTTATCACCAGTTTTAAACTATTTAGTCCCTGCCCTCTACAGTTTAACTCGTACACTGATCTACTTACAGTTTTAAACTATTCAGTCCTTGTCCTCTACAGTTCCACTCATACATTGATTTATTAACAGTTTTAAACTATTCAGTCTGTGTACTCTACATATCTACTCCTACTCTGATCTATTAACTGTTTTAAACTATTCAGTCCCTGCCTTGTACACTTCTACTCCTACTCTGATCTGTTAACAGTTTCAAACTATTCAGTCCCTGCCTTGTACACTTCTACTCCTACTCTGATCTGTTAACAGTTTCAAACTATTCAGTCCCTGTCCTCTACACTTCTACTCCTACTCTGACGTATTAGCACTTTTAAACTATTCACTCCCTGTTCTGTATAGTTCAACTCCTACTCTAATGTATTAACAATTTTAAACTATTCAGTCCCTGTTCTATACAATTCTACTCCTAAACTAACAAATAAACAGATTTAAACTATTCAGTCACTGTCCTCAACAGTTCTACTCATACACTGATCTACCTGTCCTCTACAGTTCTACTCCGACACTGATCAATAAACAGTTTTAAACTATTCAGTCCCTGTAGTCTACAGTTCTACTCCTACTCTGATCCTATTAACAGTTTAAAACTATTCAGTCTCTGTTCTCTATAATTCTACTCCTACACTGATCTATTAACAGTTTTCAAGTATTCAGTCACTGTCGTCTACAGTTCTACTCCTATACTGACCAATAAACAGTTTTAAACTATTCAGTCTCTTCCTCTAAAGTTCTACTCCTACACTGAAATATTAACAATTTTAAACTATTCAGTCCGTGACTTCCACACTTCTACTCCTACACTCTTTTATTACCAGTTTTAAATTATTCAGTCCCTGTTCTCCACAATTCTACTCCTACACTGATCTATTAACAGTTTTAAACTATTCAGTCTCTGTAATCTACAATTCTACTCCTACACTGATCTATTGACAGTTTTAAACCAATTAGTTTCTGTTCTCTACAGTTCTACTCCGACAATGACCTATTAACAGTTTTAAACTATTCAGTCACTGTCCTCAACAGTTCAACTTTTACACTGATCTATTAACAGTTTTAAACTATTAAGTCCTTGTACCCTACAGTTCTACTTTGACTCTGATCAATAAACAGTTTTAAACAATTCAGTCCCTGCCCTCTACAGTTCTACTCCTACAATGACCTATTAACAGTTTTAAACTATTCAGTCCCTGTCCTCTATAGTTCTACTCGGACACTGATTTATGACCAGTTTTAAATTATTTAGTCCCTGTCATCTACAGTTCTACTCAGACACTGATTTATTAACAGTTTTAAACTATTCAGTCCCTCACCTCTACAGTTCAACTCGTACACTGATCTACTAACAGTATTAAACTATTCAGTCCTTGTCCTCTACAGTTCCACTTATAAACTGATTTATTAACAGTTTTAAACTATTCAGTCCCTGTCGTCTACAGTTCTACTCCTACTCTGATCCTATTAACAGTTTAAAACTATTCAGTCTATGTTCTCTATAGTTCTACTCCTACACTGATCTATTAACAGTTTTCAACTATTCAGTCACTGTCGTCTACAGTTCTACTCCTATACTGACCAATAAACAGTTTTAAACTATTCAGTCTCTTCCTCTAAAGTTCTACTCCTACACTGAAATATTAACAATTTTAAACTATTCAGTCCGTGACTTCCACACTTCTACTCCTACACTCATTTATTAACAGTTTTAAATTATTCAGTCCCTGTTCTCCACAATTCTACTCCTACACTCATCTATTAACAGTTTTAAACTATTCAGTCTCTGTAATCTACAATTCTACTCCTACACTGATCTATTGACAGTTTTAAACCAATTAGTTTCTGTTCTCTACAGCTCTACTCCTACATTAGCCTATTAAGAGTTTTAAATTATTCAGTCTTTGTCCTCTACAGTTCCACTCCTACACTGATCTACTAACAGTTTTAAACTATTAAGTCCTTGTACCCTACAGTTCTACTCTGACACTGATCAATAAACAGTTTTAAACTATTCAGTCCATGTTCTTTACAGGTCTACTACTACACTAATGTATTAACAGTTTAAAACTATTCAGTACCTGCTCTATAAGTTCTACTCCTGCAATGATCTATAAACAGTTTTAAACAATTCACTCCCTGACCTCTACAGTTCTACTCCTACAATGACCTATTAACAGTTTTAAACTATTCAGTCCCTGTCCTCTATAGTTCTACTCGGACACTGATTTATGACCAGTTTTAAATTATTTAGTCCCTGTCATCACAGTTCTACTCAGACACTGATTTATTAACAGTTTTAAACTATTCAGTCCCTCACCTCTACAGTTCAACTCGTACACTGATCTACTAACAGTATTAAACTATTCAGTCCTTGTCCTCTACAGTTCCACTTATAAACTGATTTATTAACAGTTATAAACTATTCAGTCCCTGTAATCTACAGTTCTACTCCGACACTGATCAATAAACAGTTTTAAACTATTCAGTCTCTGTCGTCTACACTTCTACACCTACTCTGATCCTATTAACAATTTAAAACTATTCAGTCTCCGTTCTCTATAATTCTACTCCTACACTGATCTATTAACAGTTTTCAACTATTCAGTCCCTGTCGTCTACAGTTCTACTCCGCCACTGATCAATAAAGAGTTTTAAATTATTCAGTCCCTAAATTATACAGTTCTACTCCTACACTGACCAATAAACAGTTTTAAGCTATTCAGTCTCTTCCTCTAAAGTTCTACTCCTACACTGAAATATTAACAATTTTAAACTATTAAGTCCGTGACTTCCACATTTCTACTCCTACACTCATTTATTAACAGTTTTAAACTATTCAGTTCCTGTCCTCTACAATTGTACGCCTAGACTGACCCATAAACAGTTTTAAATTATTCAGTCCCTGTTCTCCACAATTCTACTTCTACACTGATCTATTGACAGTTTTAAACCAATTAGTCCCTGTTCTTTACAGCTCTACTCCTATATTGGCCTATTAACAGTTTTAAATTATTCAGTCTTTGTCCTCTACAGTTCCACTCCTACACTAATCTATTAACAGTTTTAAACTATTCAGTCCATGTTCTCTACAGTTCCACTCCTACACTGATCTATAAACAGTTTTAAACAATTCAGTCCCTGCCCTCTACAGTTCTACTCCGACAATGACCTATTAACAGTTTTACACTATTCAGTCTGTGTACTCTACATATCTACTCCTACTCTGATCTATTAACTGTTTTAAACTATTCAGTCCCTGCCTTCTACACTTCTACTCCTACTCTGATCTGTTAACAGTTTCAAACTATTCACTCCCTGTCCTCTACACTTCTACTCGTACTCTGACGTATTAGCACTTTTAAACTATTCACTCCCTGTTCTGTATAGTTCAACTCCTACTCTAATGTATTAACAATTTTAAACTATTCAGTCCCTGTTCTATACAATTCTACTCCTAAACTAACAAATAAACAGATTTAAACTATTCAGTCACTGTCCTCAACAGTTCTACTCATACACTGATCTACCTGTCTTCTACAGTTCTACTCCGACACTGATCAATAAACAGTTTTAAACTATTCAGTCCCTGTCGTCTACAGTTCTACTCCTACTCTGATCCTATTAACAGTTTAAAACTATTCAGTCTCTGTTCTCTATAATTCTACTCCTACACTGATCTATTAACAGTTTTCAACTATTCAGTCACTGTCGTCTACAGTTCTACTCCGCCACTGATCAATAAAGAGTTTTAAACTATTCAGTCCCTAAATTATACAGTTCTACTCCTACACTGACCAATAAACAGTTTTAAACTATTCAGTCTCTTCCTCTAAAGTTCTACTCCTACACTGAAATATTAACAATTTTAAACTATTCAGTCCGTGACTTCCACACTTCTACTCCTACACTCATTTATTAGCAGTTTTAAATTATTCAGTCCCTGTTCTCCACAATTCTACTCCTACACTGATCTATTAACAGTTTTAAACTATTCAGTCTCTGTAATCTACAATTCTACTCCTACACTGATCTATTGACAGTTTTAAACCAATTAGTCCCTGTTCTTTACAGTTCTACTCCTACAATGACCTATTAACAGTTTTAAACTATTCAGTCCCTGTCCTCTATAGTTCTACTCGGACACTGATTTCTGACCAGTTTTAAACTATTCAGTCCCTCACCTCTACAGTTCAACTCGTACACTGATCTACTAACAGTATTAATCTATTCAGTCCTTGTCCTCTACAGTTCCACTTATACACTGATTTATTAACAGTTTTAAACTATTCATTCCCTGTACTCTACAGATCTACTCCTACTCTGATCTATTAACTGTTTTAAACTATTCAGTCCCTGCCCTCTACACTTCTACTCCTACTCTGATGTATTAGCACTTTTAAACTATTCAGTCCCTGTACTCTACAGATCTACTCCTACTCTGATCTATTAACTGTTTTAAACTATTCAGTCCCTGCCCTCTACACTTCTACTCCTACTTTGATGTATTAGCACTTTTAAACTATTCAGTCCCTGTCCTGTATAGTTCAACTCCTACTCTAATGCATTAACAATTTTAAACTATTCAGTCCCTGTCCTATACAATTCTACTCCTAGACTAACAAATAAACAGTTTTAAACTATTCAGTCCCTGTACTCTACAGATCAACTCCTACTCTGATCTATTAACTGTTTTAAACTATTCAGTCCCTGCCTTCTACATTTCTATTCCTACTCTGACCTCTTAACAGTTTTAAACTATTCAGTCCCTGTCCTCTACACTTCTACTTCTACTCTGACGTATTAGCACTTTTAAACTATTCACTCCCTGTTATGTATAGTTCAACTTCTACTCTAATGTATTAACCATTTTAACCTATTCAGTCCCTCTCCTATACAATTCTACTCCTAAACTAACAAATAAACAGATTTAAACTATTCAGTCACTGCCCTCAAAAGTTCTACTGATACACTGATCTATTAACAGTTTAAAACTATTCAGTCTCTGTTCTCTATAATTCTACTCCTACACTGATCTATTAACAGTTTTAAACTATTCAGTCCCTGTCGTCTACAGTTCTACTCCTACACTGATCTATTAAGAGTTTTCAACTATTCAGTTTCTGTCCTCCACAGTTCTAGACCGCCACTGATCAATAAACAGTTTTAAACTATTCAGTCCCTGTACTATACAGTTCTACTCCTACACTGACCAATAAACAGTTTTAAACTATTCAGTCACTGTCCTGAACAGTTTTACTCATACACTGATCTATTAACAGTTTTAAACTATTCAGTCCCTGTCCTCTATAGTTCTACTCGGACACTGATTTATGACCAGTTTTAAACTATTTATTCCCTGTCCTCTACAGTTCTACTCAGACACTGATTTATTAACAGTTTTAAACTATTCAGTCCCTCACCTCTACAGATCTACTCCTACACTGATCTATTAACAGTTTTCAACTATTCAGTCCCTGTCCTATACAGTTCTACTCCGACATTGATCAATAAACAGTTTTAAACTATTCAGTCCCTGTCGTCTACAGCTCTACTCCTACACTGATCTATTAAGAGTTTTCAACTATTCAGTTTCTGTCTTCCACAGTTCTAGACCGCCACTGATCAATAAACAGTTTTGAACTATTCAGTCCCTGTACTATACAGTTCTACTCCTACACTGACCAATAAACAGTTTTAAACTATTCAGTTTCTTCCTCTAAAGTTCTAGTCCTACACTGAAATATTAACAATTTTAAACTATTCAGTTCCTGACTTCCACACTTCTACTCCTACACTCATTTATTAACAGTTTTAAATTATTCAGACACTCTTCTCTACAATTCTACTCCTACACTGATCTATTAACACTTTTAAACTATTCAGTCTCTGTAATCTACAATTCTACTCCTACACTGATCTATTGACAGTTTTAAACCATTTAGTCCCTGTTCTCTACAGCTCTACTCCTACATTGGCCTATTAACAGTTTTAAATTATTCAGTCCTTGTCCTCTACAGTTCAACTCCTACACAGATCTATTAACAGTTGTAAACTATTCAGTACCTTCACTCTACAGTTCTACTAGTACTCTGATCTATTACGAGTTTTAAACTATTAAGTCCTTGTACTCTACAGTTCTGCTTTGACACTGATCAATAAACAGTTTTAAACTATTCAGTCCATGTTCTCTACAGGTCTACTAATACACTAATGCATTAACAGTTTTATATTACTCAGTACCTGCTCTATAAGTTCTACTCCTACACTGATCTATTAACAGTTTTAAACTATTCAGTCCCTGTCCTTTACAGTTGTACTCCTAGACTGACTCATAAAAAGTTTTAAACAATTCAGTCCCTGCCCTCTACAGTTCTACTCCGACAATGACCTATTAACAGTTTTAAACTATTCAGTCACTGTCCTCTATAGTTCTATTCAAGCACTGATTTATGACCAGTTTTAAACTATTTAGTTCTTGCACTCTACACTTCTACTCCTACTCTGATGTATTAGTACTTTTAAACTATTTAGTCCCTGTCCTGTATAGTTCAACTCCTACTCTAATGTATTAACAATTTTAAACTATTCAGTCCCTGTCTTATACAATTCTACTCCTAGACTAACAAATAAACAGATTTAAACTATTCAGTCACTGTCCGGAACAGTTCTACTCATACATTGATCTATTAACAGTTTTAAACTATTCAGTCCCTGTTCTCTTTAAATCTACTCCTACACTGAGCTATTAAGAGTTTTAAACTATTCAGTCCCTGTCCTCTACATTTCTACTCCGACACTGATTTATGACAAGTTTTAAACTATTTAGTTCCTGACCTCCACAGTTCTACTGCTACAATGATCTATTAACAGTTTTAAACTATTCAGTCCCTGTCCTATACAGTTCTACTCCTATACTAACAAATAAACAGATTTTTCAACTATTCAGTCACTGTCCTCAACAGATCTACTCATACACTGATCTTTCAACAGTTTCAAACTATTCAGTCTCTTCCTCTAAAGTTCTAATCCTACACTGAAATATTAACAGTTATAAACCATTTAGTGCCTGCCCTCTGCAGTTCTACTCTTACAATGATGTATTAACAGTTTCAAACTATTCAGTCCCTGTTCTCTTTAAATCTACTCCTACACTGATCTATTAACAGTTTTAAACTATTTAGTCCCTGTTCTCTACAGTTCTATTCCGCACTGGTCTATTAACAATTTTAAACTATTCAATCCCTGTCCTCTACAGTTGTACTCCTAGACTGAACAATAAACAGTTTTAAACTATTCAGTCCCTGTCCTGTACAGTTCAACTCCTACTCTGATCTATTAACAGTTTTAAACTATTCAGTTCCTTCCTCAAAAGTTCTACTCCGACTCTCATCAATAAACAGTTTAAAACTGTTCAGTTCCTTCATCTATATCTCTACTCCTACACTGATCTATTCACAGTTTTAAACTATTCAGGCCCTGTCCTGTACAGTTCAACTCCAACTCTGATCTATTTAAATTTTGAACCATTCAGTCCTCACCTCCACAGTTGTACTCCTACAATGATCTCTTAACAGTTTTAAACTACTCAGACCCTGTCGCCTACAGTTCTACTCCTACTCTAATCCTATTAATAGTTTAAAACTATTCAGTCCCTGTTCTCTTTAAATCTACTCCTACACTAATCTATAAACAGTTTTAAACAATTCAGTACCTGCCCTCTACAGTTCAACTCCTACACTGATCTATTAACAGTTTTCAACTATTCAGTCCCTGTCGTCTACAGTTCTACTACTACACTGATCTATTAAGAGTTTTCAACTATTCAGTATCTGCCCTCTACAGTTCAACTCCTACACTGATCTATTAACAGTTTTCAACTATTCAGTCCCTCTCGTCTACAGTTCTACTCCTACACTGATCTATTAAGAGTTTTCAACTATTCAGTTTCTGTCTTCCACAGTTCTGGACCGCCACTGATCAATAAACAGTTTTAAACTATTCAGTCCCTGTACTATACAGTTCTACTCCTACACTGACCAATAAACAGTTTTAAACTATTCAGTCCCTGTACTATACAGTTCTACTCCTACACTGACCAATAAACAGTTTTAAACTATTCAGTTTCTTCCTCTAAAGTTCTAGTCCTACACTGAAATATTAACAATTTTAAACTATTCAGTTCCTGACTTCCACACTTCTACTCCTACACTCATTTATTAACAGTTTTAAATTATTCAGACCCTCTTCTCTACAATTCTACTCCTACACTGATCTATTAACACTTTTAAACTATTCAGTCTCTGTAATCTACAATTCTACTCCTACACTGATCTATTGACAGTTTTAAACCATTTAGTCCCTGTTCTCTACAGCTCTACTCCTACATTGGCCTATTAACAGTTTTAAATTATTCAGTCCTTGTCCTCTACAGTTCAACTCCTACACAGATCTATTAGCAGTTGTAAACTATTCAGTACCTTCCCTCTACAGTTCTACTAGTACTCTGATCTATTACGAGTTTTAAACTATTAAGTCCTTGTACTCTACAGTTTTGCTTTGACACTGATCAATAAACAGTTTTAAACTATTCAGTCCATGTTCTCTACATGGTCTACTAATACACTAATGTATTAACAGTTTTATATTACTCAGTACCTGCTCTATAAGATCTACTCCTACACTGATCTATTAACAGTTTTAAACTATTCAGTCCCTGTCCTTTACAGCTGTACTCCTAGACTGACTCATAAAAAGTTTTAAACAATTCAGTCCCTGCCCTCTACAGTTCTACTCCGACAATGACCTATTAACAGTTTTAAACTATTCAGTCACTGTCCTCTATAGTTCTACTCGGACACTGATTTATGACCAGTTTTAAACTATTTAGTTCTTGCACTCTACACTTCTACTCCTACTCTGATGTATTAGTACTTTTAAACTATTCAGTCCCTCTCCTGTATAGTTCAACTCCTACTCTAATGTATTAACAATTTTAAACTATTCAGTCCCTGTCTTATACAATTCTACTCCTAGACTAACAAATAAACAGATTTAAACTATTCAGTCACTGTCCGGAACAGTTCTACTCATACACTGATCTATTAACAGTTTTAAACTATTCAGTCCCTGTTCTCTTTAAATCTACTCCTACACTGATCTATTAAGAGTTTTAAACTATTCAGTCCCTGTCCTCTACATTTCTACTCCGACACTGATTTATGACAAGTTTTAAACTATTTAGTTCCTGACCTCCACAGTTCTACTGCTACAATGATCTATTAACAGTTTTAAACTATTCAGTCCCTGTCCTATACAGTTCTACTCCTATACTAACAAATAAACAGATTTTTCAACTATTCAGTCACTGTCCTCAACAGATCTACTCATACACTGATCTTTCAACAGTTTCAAACTATTCAGTCTCTTCCTCTAAAGTTCTAATCCTACACTGAAATATTAACAGTTATAAACCATTTAGTGCCTGCCCTCTGCAGTTCTACTCTTACAATGATGTATTAACAGTTTCAAACTATTCAGTCCCTGTTCTCTTTAAATCTACTCCTACACTGATCTATTAACAGTTTTAAACTATTTAGTCCCTGTTCTCTACAGTTCTACTCCGCACTGGTCTATTAACAATTTTAAAATATTCAATCCCTGTCCTCTACAGTTGTACTCCTAGACTGAACAATAAACAGTTTTAAACTATTCAGTCCCTGTTCTGTACAGTTCAACTCCTACTCTGATCTATTAACAGTTTTAAACTATTCAGTTCCTTCCTCAAAAGTTCTACTCCGACTCTCATCAATGAACAGTTTAAATTTATTCAGTTCCTTCATCTATATCTCTACTCCTACACTGATCTATTCACAGTTTTAAACTATTCAGGCCCTGTCCTGTACAGTTCAACTCCAACTCTGATCTATTTAAATTTTGAACCATTCACTTCCTCACCTCCACAGTTGTACTCCTACAATGATCTCATAACAGTTTTAAACTATTCAGTCCCTGTCGCCTACAGTTCTACTCCTACTCTAATCCTATTAATAGTTTAAAACTATTCAGTCCCTGTTCTCTTTAAATCTACTCCTACACTAATCTATAAACAGTTTCAAACAATTCAGTACCTGCCCTCTACAGTTCAACTCCTACACTGATCTATTAACAGTTTTCAACTATTCAGTCCCTGTCGTCTACAGTTCTACTCCTACACTGATCTATTAAGAGTTTTCAACTATTCAGTTTCTGTCCTCCACAGTTCTAGACCGCCACTGATCAATAAACAGTTTTAAACTATTCAGTCCCTGTACTATACAGTTCTACTCCTACACTGACCAATAAACAGTTTTAAACTATTCAGTCCCTGTACTATACAGTTCTACTCCTACACTGACCAATAAACAGATTTAAACTATTCAGTTTCTTCCTCTAAAGTTCTAGTCCTACACTGAAATATTAACAATTTTAAACTATTCAGTTCCTGACTCCCACACTTCTACTCCTACACTCATTTATTAACAGTTTTAAATTATTCAGACCCTCTTCTCTACAATTCTACTCCTACACTGATCTATTAACACTTTTAAACTATTCAGTTTCTGTAATCTACAATTCTACTCCTACACTGATCTATTGACAGTTTTAAACCATTTAGTCCCTGTTCTCTACAGCTCTACTCCTACATTGGCCTATTAACAGTTTTAAATTATTCAGTCCTTGTCCTCTACAGTTCAACTCCTACACAGATCTATTAACAGTTGTAAACTATTCAGTACCTTCCCTCTACAGTTCTACTAGTACTCTGATCTATTACGAGTTTTAAACTATTAAGTCCTTGTACTCTACAGTTCTGCTTTGACACTGATCAATAAACAGTTTTAAACTATTCAGTCCATGTTCTCTACAGGTCTACTAATACACTAATGTATTAACAGTTTTATATTACTCAGTACCTGCTCTATAAGTTCTACTCCTACACTGATCTATTAAGAGTTTTCAACTATTCAGTTTCTGTCTTCCACAGTTCTAGACCGCCACTGATCAATAAACAGTTTTAAACTATTCAGTCCCTGTACTATACAGTTCTACTCCTACACTGACCAATAAACAGTTTTAAACTATTCAGTCCCTGTACTATACAGTTCTACTCCTACACTGACCAATAAACAGTTTTAAACTATTCAGTCCCTGTCCTTTACAGTTGTACTCCTAGACTGACTCATAAAAAGTTTTAAACAATTCAGTCCCTGCCCTCTACAGTTCTACTCCGACAATGACCTATTAACAGTTTTAAACTATTCAGTCACTGTCCTCTATAGTTCTACTCGGACACTGATTTATGACCAGTTTTAAACTATTTAGTTCTTGAACTCTACACTTCTACTCCTACTCTGATGTATTACGAGTTTTAAACTATTAAGTCCTTGTACTCTACAGTTCTACTCCTACAATGGTCTATTAAAAGTTGTAAACTATTCAGTCCCTGTCCTCTACAGTTCTATTCCTACACTGATCTATTAACAGTTTTAAAAAATTAAGTTTCTTCCTCTAAAGTTCTACTCCTACTCTGAAATATTAATAATTTTAAACTATTCAGTCCGTGACTTCCACACTTCTACTCCTACACTCATTTATTAACAGTTTTAAATTATTCAGTCCTTATTCACTATAATTCTACTCCTACACTGATCTAATAAAAGTTTTAAACTATTCAGTTTCTGTAATCTACAATTCTACTCCTACACTGATCTATTGACAGTTTTAAACTACTTAGTCCATGTTCTCTAATGCTGTACTCCTACACTGATCTGTTAACTGTTTTATACTATTCAGTCCTTGTACTCTACAGGTCTACTCCTACACTAATCTATTAAGAGTTTTAAGCTATTCAGTCCTTGTACTCTACAGTTCTACTTTGACACTGATCATCAATCAGTTTTAAACTATTCAGTCTCTGTTCTCTACAGTTCTACTCCTACTCTGATCAATTAACTGTTTAAAACTATTCAGTCCCTGTCCTCTACAGTTCTACACTTACATTGATGTAGTAACAGTTTTAAACTATACAGTCCCTGTTCTCTACAATTCTACTCTTACTCTGATCTATTAACAGTTTTAAACTATTCATTCCCTGTCCTCTACAGTTCTACACCTACATTGATGTAGTAACAGTTTTAAACTACTCAGTGCCTGCACTCTGCAATTCTACTCCTGCTCTGATCTATTAACAGTTTTAAACAATTCAGTGCCTGCTTTCTTCAGTTCTACACCTACATTGATGTAGTAACAGTTTTAAACCATTCAGTTCCTGACCTCTACAGTGCTACTCCTACAATGATATATTAACAGTTTTAAACTATTCAATCCCTGCCCTCTACAGTTGTATTCCTAGACTGTCCAATAAATAGTTTAAACTATTCAGTTTTTGTACTCTACAGTTCTACTCTTACTCTGATCTATTAACGGTTGCAAACTATTCAGTCCATGCCCTCTACACTTCTACTCCTACACTGATCTATTAACAGTTTAATCTATTCCGTCCCTGTCCTCTATTGTTGTATTCCTAGACTGACCAATAAACAGTTTAAACTATTCAGTCCCTGTACTATACAGATCTACTCCTATCCTGATCTATTAACAGTTTTAAACAATTCAGTCCATGTCCTCTACAGGTCTACTCCTACACTAATCTATTAACATTTTTAAACTATTCAGTCACTATCCTATAAGTTCTACTCCTACACTGATCTATTAACAGTTTTAAACTATTCAATCCCTGTCCTCTACAGTTCTACTCATACACTGACCTATTAAGAGTTTTAAACTATTCAGTCCCTGTTTTCTACAGTTCTACTCCTACTCTAATCTATTAACAGTTTTAAACTATTTAGTTCCTGTCCACTACAGTTCTACTCACACTCTGATCAATAATTAGTTTTAAACTATTCAGTCCCTGTTCTCTACAGTTCTACTCATACTCTAATCTATTAACAGTTTTAAACTATTCAGTCCCTGACCTATACAGGTCTACTCCTACACTAATCTATTGACACTTTAAGCTATTCAGTCCTTGTACTCTATTGTTCTACTTTTGACACTGATCATTAATCAGTTTCAAACTATTCAGTCCCTGTTTTCTACAGTTCTACTCCTACTCTAAGCTATTAACAGTTTTGAACTATTCAGTCCCTGCCGTCTACAGTTCTACTCCTCCTCTGATCATTAATTAGATTTAAACTATTCACTTCCTGTTATCAACAGTTCTACTCCTACTCTAATCTATTAACAGTTTTAAACTATTTAGTTTCTGACCTCTACAGGTCTACTCATACACTAATCTATTAACACTTTAAGCTATTCAGTTCTTGTACTCTATTGTTCTACTTTGACACTGATCATTAATCAGTTTCAAACTATTCAGTCCCTGTTCTCTACAGTTCTACTCATACTCTGATTAATCAACAGTTTTAAACCATTCAGTCCGTGTCCTCTACAGGTCTACTCCTACCTAATCTATTAACAGTTTTAAGCTATTCACTCCCTGTCCTCTACAGTTCTACTCATACACTGAGCTATTAAGAGTTTTAAACTATTCAGTCCCTGTTTTCTACAGTTCTACTCCTACTTTAATCTATTAACAATTTTAAACTATTCATTCCCTGACCGCTGCAGTTCAACTCCTACTTTGATTAATTAACAGTTTTAAACCATTCTGTGCGTGCCCTGTGCAGTTCTACTTCTACAATGATCTATTAACAGTTTTAAACTTTTCAGTCCCTGCCCTCTATAATTCTACTCCTACACTGATCAATAAACAGTTTTAAACTATTCAGTCCATGTCCTCTACAGGTCTACTCCTACACTGATCAATTAACAGTTTTAAACTATTCAGTCCTTGTCCTCTATAGTTCTGCTCATACACTGACCTATTAACAGTTTTAAACTAATCAGTCCCTGTTTTCTACAGTTCTACTCCTACTCTAATCAATTAAGAGATTTAAACTATTCAGTCCCTGTTTTCTTCAGTTCGACTCCAACTCTGATCTGTTAACAGTTATAAACTATTCAATCCCTTCCTCTATATTTCTACTTCTACACTGATCTATTAACCCTTTTAAACTATTCTGTACCTATCCTCTGAAGTTCTGCACCTAGACAGACCAATAAACAGTTATAAACTATTCATGTTCCGCCTTTTATAATTCTACTCCTACACTAATCTATTAACAGTTTACAACTATTCAATCCCTATCCTCTACAGTGTTACTCCTACAATGATCTATTAACAGTTTAAAACATTTCAGTCCTTTTCATCTATAGTTCTACTCATACACTGACCTATTAACAGTTTTAAACTAATCAGTCCCTGTTTTCTACATTTCTACTCCTACTCTAATCTATTAAGAGATTTAAACTATTCAGGTGCTGTTCTCTACTGTTCGACTCCAACTCTGATCTGTTAACAGTTATAAACTATTCAATCCCTTCCTCTATATTTCTACTCATACACTGATCTGTTAACACTTTTAAACTAATCTGTACCTATCCTATGAAGTTCTAAACCTAGACAGACCAATAAACAGTTTTAAACTATTCAGTCCCTGTCCTCTACAATTCTACTCCTACAATGGTCTATTAAAAGTTGTAAACTATTCAGTCCCTGTCCTCTACAGTTCTACTCCTACACTGATCTATTAACAGTTTTAAAGAATTCAGTCTCTTCCTCTAAAGTTCTACTCCTACTCTGAAATATTAATAATTTTAAACTATTCAGTCCGTGACTTCCACACTTCTACTCCTACACTCATTTATTAACAGTTTTAAATTATTCAGTCCTTATTCACTATAATTCTACTCCTACACTGATCTAATAAAAGTTTTAAACTATTCAGTTTCTGTAATCTACAATTCTACTCCTACACTGATCTATTGACAGTTTTAAACTACTTAGTCCATGTTCTCTAATGCTGTACTCCTACACTGATCTATTAACAGTTTTAAACTGTTCAGTCCATGTCCTCTACAGTTACACTCCTACACTAATCTGTTAACAGTTTTATACTATTCAGTCCTTGTACTCTACAGGTCTACTCCTACACTAATCTATTAAGAGTTTTAAGCTATTCAGTCCTTGTACTCTACAGTTCTACTTTGACACTGATCAACAATCAGTTTTAAACTATTCAGTCTCTGTTCTCTACAGTTCTACTCATACACTGACCTATTAAGAGTTTTAAACTATTCAGTCCCTGTTTTCTACAGTTCTACTCCTACTCTAATCTATTAACAGTTTTAAACTATTTAGTTCCTGTCCACTACAGTTCTACTCACACTCTGATCAATAATTAGTTTTAAACTATTCAGTCCCTGTTCTCTACAGTTCTACTCATACTCTAATCTATTAACAGTTTTAAACTATTCAGTCCCTGACCTATACAGGTCTACTCCTACACTAATCTATTGACACTTTTAAGCTATTCAGTCCTTGTACTCTATTGTTCTACTTTGACACTGATCATTAATCAGTTTCAAACTATTCAGTCCCTTTTTTCTACAGTTCTACTCCTACTCTAAGCTATTAACAGTTTTGAACTATTTAGTCCCTGCCGTCTACAGTTTTACTCCTCCTCTGATCATTAATTAGATTTAAACTATTCACTTCCTGTTATCTACAGTACTACTCCTACTCTAATCTATTAACAGTTTTAAACTATTTAGTTTCTGACCTCTACAGGTCTACTCATACACTAATCTATTAACACTTTTAAGCTATTCAGTCCTTGTACTCTATTGTTCTACTTTGACACTGATCATTAATCAGTTTCAAACTATTCAGTCCCTGTTCTCTACAGTTCTACTCCTAGAATGGTCTATTAAAAGTTGTAAACTATTCAGTCCCTGTCCTCTACAGTTCTACTCCTACACTGATCAATTAACTGTTTAAAACTATTCAGTCCCTGTCCTCTACAGTTCTACACTTAAATTGATGTAGTAACAGTTTTAAACTATACAGTCCCTGTTCTCTACAATTCTACTCTTACTCTGATCTATTAACAGTTTTAAACTATTCATTCCCTGTCCTCTACAGTTCTACACCTACATTGATGTAGTAACAGTTTTAAACTATTCAGTGCCTGCACTCTGCAATTCTACTCCTGCTCTGATCTATTAACAGTTTTAAACAATTCAGTGCCTGCCCTCTTCAGTTCTACACCTACATTGATGTAGTAACAGTTTTAAACCATTCAGTTCCTGACCTCTACAGTGCTACTCCTACAATGATATATTAACAGTTTTAAACTATTCAATCCCTGCCCTCTACAGTTGTATTCCTAGACTGGCCAATAAATAGTTTAAACTATTCAGTTTTTGTACTCTACAGTTCTACTCTTACTCTGATCTATTAACGGTTGTAAACTATTCAGTCCATGCCCTCTACACTTCTACTCCTACACTGATCTATTAACAGTTTAATCTATTCCGTCCCTGTCCTCTATTGTTGTATTCCTAGACTGACCAATAAACAGTTTAAACTATTCAGTCCCTGTACTATACAGATCTACTCCTATCCTGATCTATTAACAGTTTTAAACAATTCAGTCCATGTCCTCTACAGGTCTACTCCTACACTAATCTATTAACAGTTTTAAACTATTCAGTCACTATCCTATAAGTTCTACTCCTACACTGATCTATTAACAGTTTTAAACTATTCAATCCCTGTCCTCTACAGTTCTACTCATACACTGACCTATTAAGAGTTTTAAACTATTCAGTCCCTGTTTTCTACAGTTCTACTCCTACTCTAATCTATTAACAGTTTTAAACTATTTAGTTCCTGTCCACTACAGTTCTACTCACACTCTGATCAATAATTAGTTTTAAACTATTCAGTCCCTGTTCTCTACAGTTCTACTCATACTCTAATCTATTAACAGTTTTAAACTATTCAGTCCCTGACCTATACAGGTCTACTCCTACACTAATCTATTGACACTTTTAAGCTATTCAGTCCTTGTACTCTATTGTTCTACTTTGACACTGATCATTAATCAGTTTCAAACTATTCAGTCCCTGTTTTCTACAGTTCTACTCCTACTCTAATCTATTAACAGTTTTAAACTATTTAGTTCCTGTCCACTACAGTTCTACCCCCACTCTGATCAATAATTAGTTTTAAACTATTCAGTCCCTGTTCTCTACAGTTCTACTCATACTCTAATCTATTAACAGTTTTAAACTATTCAGTCCCTGACCTATACAGGTCTACTCCTACACTAATCTATTGACACTTTTAAGCTATTCAGTCCTTGTACTCTATTGTTCTACTTTGACACTGATCATTAATCAGTTTCAAACTATTCAGTCCCTGTTTTCTACAGTTCTACTCCTACTCTAAGCTATTAACAGTTTTGAACTATTTAGTCCCTGCCGTCTACAGTTCTACTCCTCCTCTGATCATTAATTAGATTTAAACTATTCACTTCCTGTTATCAACAGTTCTACTCCTACTCTAATCTATTAACAGTTTTAAACTATTTAGTTTCTGACCTCTACAGGTCTACTCATACACTAATCTATTAACACTTTTAAGCTATTCAGTTCTTGTACTCTATTGTTCTACTTTGACACTGATCATTAATCAGTTTCAAACTATTCAGTCCCTGTTCTCTACAGTTCTACTCATACTCTGATTAATCAACAGTTTTAAACCATTCAGTCCGTGTCCTCTACAGGTCTACTCCTACCCTAATCTATTAACAGTTTTAAGCTATTCACTCCCTGTCCTCTACAGTTCTACTCATACACTGAGCTATTAAGAGTTTTAAACTATTCAGTCCCTGTTTTCTACAGTTCTACTCCTACTTTAATCTATTAACAATTTTAAACTATTCATTCCCTGACCGCTGCAGTTCAACTCCTACTTTGATTAATTAACAGTTTTAAACCATTCTGTGCGTGCCCTGTGCAGTTCTACTTCTACAATGATCTATTAACAGTTTTAAACTTTTCAGTCCCTGCCCTCTATAATTCTACTCCTACACTGATCAATAAACAGTTTTAAACTATTCAGTCCATGTCCTCTACAGGTCTACTCCTACACTGATCAATTAACAGTTTTAAACTATTCAGTCCTTGTCCTCTATAGTTCTGCTCATACACTGACCTATTAACAGTTTTAAACTAATCAGTCCCTGTTTTCTACAGTTCTACTCCTACTCTAATCAATTAAGAGATTTAAACTATTCAGTCCCTGTTTTCTTCAGTTCGACTCCAACTCTGATCTGTTAACAGTTATAAACTATTCAATCCCTTCCTCTATATTTCTACTTCTACACTGATCTATTAACCCTTTTAAACTATTCTGTACCTATCCTCTGAAGTTCTGCACCTAGACAGACCAATAAACAGTTATAAACTATTCATGTTCCGCCTTTTATAATTCTACTCCTACACTAATCTATTAACAGTTTACAACTATTCAATCCCTATCCTCTACAGTGTTACTCCTACAATGATCTATTAACAGTTTAAAACATTTCAGTCCTTTTCATCTATAGTTCTACTCATACACTGACCTATTAACAGTTTTAAACTAATCAGTCCCTGTTTTCTACATTTCTACTCCTACTCTAATCTATTAAGAGATTTAAACTATTCAGGTGCTGTTCTCTACTGTTCGACTCCAACTCTGATCTGTTAACAGTTATAAACTATTCAATCCCTTCCTCTATATTTCTACTCATACACTGATCTGTTAACACTTTTAAACTAATCTGTACCTATCCTATGAAGTTCTAAACCTAGACAGACCAATAAACAGTTTTAAACTATTCAGTCCCTGTCCTCTACAATTCTACTCCTACAATGGTCTATTAAAAGTTGTAAACTATTCAGTCCCTGTCCTCTACAGTTCTACTCCTACACTGATCTATTAACAGTTTTAAAGAATTCAGTCTCTTCCTCTAAAGTTCTACTCCTACTCTGAAATATTAATAATTTTAAACTATTCAGTCCGTGACTTCCACACTTCTACTCCTACACTCATTTATTAACAGTTTTAAATTATTCAGTCCTTATTCACTATAATTCTACTCCTACACTGATCTAATAAAAGTTTTAAACTATTCAGTTTCTGTAATCTACAATTCTACTCCTACACTGATCTATTGACAGTTTTAAACTACTTAGTCCATGTTCTCTAATGCTGTACTCCTACACTGATCTATTAACAGTTTTAAACTGTTCAGTCCATGTCCTCTACAGTTACACTCCTACACTAATCTGTTAACAGTTTTATACTATTCAGTCCTTGTACTCTACAGGTCTACTCCTACACTAATCTATTAAGAGTTTTAAGCTATTCAGTCCTTGTACTCTACAGTTCTACTTTGACACTGATCAACAATCAGTTTTAAACTATTCAGTCTCTGTTCTCTACAGTTCTACTCATACACTGACCTATTAAGAGTTTTAAACTATTCAGTCCCTGTTTTCTACAGTTCTACTCCTACTCTAATCTATTAACAGTTTTAAACTATTTAGTTCCTGTCCACTACAGTTCTACTCACACTCTGATCAATAATTAGTTTTAAACTATTCAGTCCCTGTTCTCTACAGTTCTACTCATACTCTAATCTATTAACAGTTTTAAACTATTCAGTCCCTGACCTATACAGGTCTACTCCTACACTAATCTATTGACACTTTTAAGCTATTCAGTCCTTGTACTCTATTGTTCTACTTTGACACTGATCATTAATCAGTTTCAAACTATTCAGTCCCTGTTTTCTACAGTTCTACTCCTACTCTAAGCTATTAACAGTTTTGAACTATTTAGTCCCTGCCGTCTACAGTTTTACTCCTCCTCTGATCATTAATTAGATTTAAACTATTCACTTCCTGTTATCTACAGTTCTACTCCTACTCTAATCTATTAACAGTTTTAAACTATTTAGTTTCTGACCTCTACAGGTCTACTCATACACTAATCTATTAACACTTTTAAGCTATTCAGTCCTTGTACTCTATTGTTCTACTTTGACACTGATCATTAATCAGTTTCAAACTATTCAGTCCCTGTTCTCTACAGTTCTACTCCTAGAATGGTCTATTAAAAGTTGTAAACTATTCAGTCCCTGTCCTCTACAGTTCTACTCCTACACTGATCAATTAACTGTTTAAAACTATTCAGTCCCTGTCCTCTACAGTTCTACACTTAAATTGATGTAGTAACAGTTTTAAACTATACAGTCCCTGTTCTCTACAATTCTACTCTTACTCTGATCTATTAACAGTTTTAAACTATTCATTCCCTGTCCTCTACAGTTCTACACCTACATTGATGTAGTAACAGTTTTAAACTATTCAGTGCCTGCACTCTGCAATTCTACTCCTGCTCTGATCTATTAACAGTTTTAAACAATTCAGTGCCTGCCCTCTTCAGTTCTACACCTACATTGATGTAGTAACAGTTTTAAACCATTCAGTTCCTGACCTCTACAGTGCTACTCCTACAATGATATATTAACAGTTTTAAACTATTCAATCCCTGCCCTCTACAGTTGTATTCCTAGACTGACCAATAAATAGTTTAAACTATTCAGTTTTTGTACTCTACAGTTCTACTCTTACTCTGATCTATTAACGGTTGTAAACTATTCAGTCCATGCCCTCTACACTTCTACTCCTACACTGATCTATTAACAGTTTAATCTATTCCGTCCCTGTCCTCTATTGTTGTATTCCTAGACTGACCAATAAACAGTTTAAACTATTCAGTCCCTGTACTATACAGATCTACTCCTATCCTGATCTATTAACAGTTTTAAACAATTCAGTCCATGTCCTCTACAGGTCTACTCCTACACTAATCTATTAACAGTTTTAAACTATTCAGTCACTATCCTATAAGTTCTACTCCTACACTGATCTATTAACAGTTTTAAACTATTCAATCCCTGTCCTCTACAGTTCTACTCATACACTGACCTATTAAGAGTTTTAAACTATTCAGTCCCTGTTTTCTACAGTTCTACTCCTACTCTAATCTATTAACAGTTTTAAACTATTTAGTTCCTGTCCACTACAGTTCTACTCACACTCTGATCAATAATTAGTTTTAAACTATTCAGTCCCTGTTCTCTACAGTTCTACTCATACTCTAATCTATTAACAGTTTTAAACTATTCAGTCCCTGACCTATACAGGTCTACTCCTACACTAATCTATTGACACTTTTAAGCTATTCAGTCCTTGTACTCTATTGTTCTACTTTGACACTGATCATTAATCAGTTTCAAACTATTCAGTCCCTGTTTTCTACAGTTCTAATCGTACTCTAAGCTATTAACAGTTTTGAACTATTCAGTCCCTGCCGTCTACAGTTCTACTCCTCCTCTGATCAATAATTAGATTTAAACTATTCAGTTCCTGTTATCTACAGTTCTACTCCTACTCTAAACTATTAACAGCTTTAAACTATTTAGTTTCTGACCTCTACAGTTCTACTCCTACAATTATCTATCAACAGTTTTAAACTATTTAGTCCCTGTTCTCCACATTTCTACTCCTACACTGATCTATTAACAATTTTAAACTATTTAGTCCCTGTCCTCCACATTTCTACTTCTACACTGATCTATTAACAATTTTAAACTATTCAGTCCCGATCCTCTACAGTTCTACTCCTAGACTGACCAACAAACAGTTTTAAACTATTCAGTCCCTGTCGTTTACAGTTCTACTCCTACTCTGATCTATAAACAGTTTTAATTTATTCCATTCTTGACCTCCACATTTCTACTCCTACACTCATCTATTCAGCCCCTGTTCTCTATAGTTCTACCTCTACTCTTATCTATTAACAGTTTTAAATTATTCAGTCCTTGTTTTATACAGTTCTATTTCTACATTGATCTATTAACAGTTTCAAACTATTCAGTCCCTGTCCCATACAGTTATACTCCTGGACACACCAATAAACAGATTTAAACTATTCAGTTACTGTCCTCTACAGTTTTTCTCCGACACTGATCTATTCACAGTTTTAAACTATTCAGTCCCTGTCCTCTGCACTTCTACTTTGCCAATGATGAATAAACAATTTTAAACTATTAAGTCCCTATCCTCCACAGTTCTACTCGTAATCTGATCTATTAAGTCTTAAACTATTAAGTCCCGATCCTCTACAGTTCTACTCCTACTCTGATCTGTTAACAGTTTTAAACTATTCAGTCCCTATCATCTACAGTTCTACTCCTACACTGATCTATTAACAGTTTTAAATTATTCAGCCACCTCCTTTATACTTCTACACTTATTTGTTAACAGTTTTAAACTATTCAGACCCTGAAGTCTACAGTTCTACTCCTACTCTGATCTGTTGACAGTTTTAAAGTATTCCGTCACTGCCCTCTACAATTCTTCTCTTACACTGATTTATTAACAGTTTTACACTATACATTCTTTTTCTTTACAGTTCTACTCCGACACTGATCTATTAACAGTTTTAAACTATTTATTCTGTTTTATACAGTTCTACTTCTACATTGATCTATTCACAGTTTTAAACTATTCAGTCCCTGCCCTCCACAATTCTACTCCTACACTGATCTATTAACAGTTTCAAACTATTCAGTCCCTAACATCTACAGTTCTTCTCCTACACTGATCTATTAACAGTTTCAAACTATTCAGTCCCTGTCCTCCACAGTACTACTCCTACACTGATCTATTAACAGTTTTAAACTATTCAGTCCCTGTCCTCCACAGTTCTATTCATTCACTGATCTTTTAACAGTTTCAAACTATTCAGTCCCTATCATCTACAGTTCTTCTCCTACACTGATCTATTAACAGTTTCAAACTATTCAGTTTCTGACCTCTACAGTTCTACTCCTGCACTCATCTATTAACAGTTTTAAACTATTCAGTCCCTATCATCTACAGTTCTACTCCTACACTGATCTATTAACAGTTTTAAACTATTCAGTCCCTGTCCTCCACAGTTCTACTCCTACACTGATCTTTTAACAGTTTTAAACTATTCACTCCCTGTCCTCCACAGTTCTATTCCTTCACTGATCTGTTAACAGTTTTAAACTATTCACTCGCTGTCCTCCACAGTTCTATTCCTTCACTGATCTATTAACAGTTTTAAACTATTCAGTCCCTGTCATCTACAGTTCTACTCCTACACTGATCTATTAACAGTTTTAAACTATTCAGTCCCTCTTATCTACAGTTCTACTGCTTCACTGATCTATTAACAGTTTTAAATTATTCAGTCCCTTTCATGTACAGTTCTACTCCTACACTGATCTATTAACAGTTTTAAACTATTTAGTCCCTGTCCTCCACAGTTCTACTCCTACACTGATCTATTAACAGTTTTAAACTATTCAGTCCCTATCATCTACAGTTCTACTTCTTTACTGATCTATTAACAGTTTTAATTTATTCAGTCCCTATCATCTACATTTCTACTCCTACTCTGATCTGTTAACAGTTTTAAACTATTCAGTCCCTATCATCTACAGTTCTACTCCTACACTGATCTATTAACAGTTTTAAACTATTCAGTCCCTATCATCTACAGTTCTACTCCTACACTGATCTATTAACAGTTTTAAACTATTCACTCCCTGTCCTCCACAGTTCTATTCCTTCACTGATCTATTAACAGTTTTAAACTATTCACTCCCTGTCCTCCACAGTTCTATTCATTCACTGATCTATTAACAGTTTTAAACTATTCAGTCCCTATCATCTACAGTTCTACTTCTTCACTGATCTATTAACAGTTTTAATTTATTCAGTCCCTATCATCTACATTTCTACTCCTACTCTGATCTGTTAACAGTTTTAAACTATTCAGTCCCTATCATCTACAGTTCTACTCCTACACTGATCTATTAACAGTTTTAATTTATTCAGTCCCTATCATCTACATTTCTACTCCTACTCTGATCTGTTAACAGTTTGAAACTATTCAGTACTCTTGTCGGCCCTTGACTCGGTGAATGAATCGCAGGTAAACCTTTCAAGCCTTAGTATGTAGTATGTCCTAGACTGTAATTTTAACACAGTCCTGTTTGATTTACTGCGTTCCTTTCCCTTTAATTTTAAATGTGTTATGTACAATTTCATAAATGAGTTATTATCGCATTTGCCTTAGTCTCTTCTTCTTCTAAGCGTTTCGACCCTACGAAACGCTGGCCATGTGTCATGAGAGAGTGTGGGATGAAGGGCGCAGCTTATAACTTGAACATTTCCTGGATCGTATGAAATATTCACAGTCGATTATCAGCAATGACTAATCAGTGGAACCTGGTAGTTATGGCTGCTCTTTACCCTGAGAAAGGGAAGGCTTTGTGACATTTGGTTCTATTGGCGGTAGCGGACAAGATATGCCGGGTGTGAAAATTGGTGTTTTGGATTTCTGACCTGCTATCTTTTTACCCATTAGAAGAAGCCGCCCTATAATAAAGCAGTAGACCCTTTAACGTTGCCGTCACAATCTCCCAGATGGCCAAAAGGAGAATCAGTTAAGAAGTAACGTACGAACAAAACAAGGCGGAATGAGTCTACACCGAGACGGTTCTCTGATCGCTCGTGACGGGCGAGTTGGACTCGCCGCCCATGTTGATGTTGAGGTACAGTGGGGGAAGATGGCTTGTCCGCCCAGACCATACCACTCGTCACGAGGGCATGCCCCACCAGGTCTCTGGAACATGATGTAAGGACACAATATTCTTGTTCTCTGGACGGCGAGCCGTCGTCACGACCTGGCTTCTTAATCTACGCCCGAGGGCTTCGCAGTAGTTCTATGACTCAGATGTCGGCAACCTTTGAACATCCATAAATGGGAGGGACAGTCATGAGTTCTTTATAAGATTCTTCGCTGATGTGTTTATCGAATTACATTAGCAGTTCAGGCAGCGGATAAAAAGGAAAAGAAACAGGAGGACTCGTACTGCATTCTTTGAAAGTCCATCCACTCCATGGACTGATTTATTTGGTTGTTCGCGTCATTTGCTGCTCACTGCCCATACCAACCACAGAATTGACGGATCTCTCATTAATCCTCACAAGTCCTCGTTTTCTCTAAAAAAAATAATAAAAAAATTACTGAGCCTTTCTGTTTTTCTCGTGTCCCATTAACCGTTATCTACCGAGCCAGTTTCCGGTTGTGGATCTTGCAAATCGACCGAGCGTTATCTCAAAAAAAAAAAGTTCTGAAAATTGCGCATCACCAAATAAGACAGAAGAGGAACAACAGCTTTCTTCTCTCCGCTATTTTACTTTTTCCACAGCAACGCTGATTGGATAATAAACTGAGAAAAGCAAAAGGCGTCATCAATTTTTCAAGGTGTCTTAGTACTATTTTTTATTCAACAAGTAAGCCTTTTCCCCTCGAGGCACATTCAGCAAATCGCCCTCTAACGAGGTTTAACTAAGCAGACTCCGTCTCAACTTCAGAAGAACATTTACTTTGGACATACTGTTTAACCGGGTAAAAACAGAGCCTAGTTTAACGCAGAATGCAAACGTTTCAAGCCCAAATATTAGTTCAGATTCAACTGAAATTAAGACGATATCTGATATAGGTACTTTATAAAACAGCAGAGTTGGGGACGGCGTGAGCTTAGTGTTAACGTGTCCTGACTGTGAAATGAAGCAAAGGAAACAAAAACAAAAAACTCGTTCCGCACTTTACGGTCTAAAATGGTAGTTAAATCCCATTATTCTGTCAAACAGCAATTGCCAAAAGTTGGCGGCGAGTGCTGTTGACTACTTACTTTCGCTCTAGTGTAGTCTTGCGCGAAAATTCTGAAACTAGTTTCAATAAATCGAAAGATCTCAAACGTATATTAAGCAAAACTGAAGTGAGAGTTTTAAGTAAACAGTGCAACGAATGATATGAGGAAAAACTGAAATTGTGAGAGAATTATCCACCTGAAAAGCACCTTCTGTGCATGCGTTCAGGTATAAACATCTCTAGTTTTGAAAACTTGTGACCAGAGCGAGAAAGCAGCCAGTCAGTGGTACCCGTTGCCACAAGAATCTTTCTTGGAACGTTTCGAGACTCGAATACTTCACTCTACACCCGAACACCTTCATACTAAAGTTTAGGGGGGGAAAAATTATGACGAAGTGATCGTGACGTAAAAAAAATGTCTACTGATTACTGACACTTTCTTAAAAATAAACTATGCTTCAATACATTTTTTACTAGTCTTTCTTCGGTATATTACTATTAATGCTACCCCCTTCCCAGTAGATCTGAAGGTTTATAATTCTAAAAACCGGGTTTCAATATTCGTGATGGGCACAGCATAGATAGCCCGTTGTGTAGTTTTGTGCTCAGCTGACAAAGAAACAAACGAAAGCTACCATTAAATGCACGATTCCTTTGTGTGTATGTATACTACAGCTAATATAAGATTACGGACTTAGATCGCCAAAATGCGGGCTTCGATTCTTTGAAATGGAAAGAACTCAGATAGTTCAGATGTGGTTTTTCGCTAAAATAAACAAACGAAACGAATCCTAAAGTGAAACAAAACATGCTTTCTACTTAACGCTAGCGACCTCTTTAGTATGAACGTAATGACTATGTAATGCTTTAATACAATTAGTTTGTAATATATTATAATGTTTGTATAAGCTACAAAAAAAGTTATTTATGATCTACACACCACAGGTACAGAAACATGGTTTCTAGCGGTATAAGTCCGCAAACATGCCGCTGTGCCACTAGGGAACTATAACACTATTCAGTTTGTTTTTAAATCTATCCATAAAATTCGTGCGCATCTTATCATCTAAATGTGCATGCGCATACACTTTATTTCAATGAATGCAAACAAAACACGGATGTAAATACATTTTGGTAGACATTTTGTGCGACGGTGCATCAAAACTCTATTAACGTTTTTCAAAGCTCTATCGTTAGGTTGTAGAGAAACATTATAAGTTTATTTGTCTATAGTATCAACTGTAATAAAGTTTAGCCTTAACTAAACTAATGCAAAAAAAAAAGTTCATAATTAATAGTATCAACTTATCTATTTATCGAATATACGCCATACGTAATAAAATTTTAGGCCAATGTTAGGCCTAAAACGATTAGGTTTAAGAACTTTGGTGTCTGCGATTAGAATTCTTTTTAGCATTATTCTACCAATCCCGTATTTAAAAAAGTTCTATTATAACAAAGATATTAATTGGACTGTCTTGCGGGTCTCCACTGGTATTAAGTAATGTAGCTTAATCATTAAATTTCTTATAGATCTTAGGGCAGTCATTGAAAGTTTCGCTGTCGAATTTATTTTTAGGGTTGTATTCTAAATTCCAAGAAAAAAAAACAATCTTAGCAGCAGCTGTTGCTTACAATGGGCCTTTATTACGTTAAGTTAAAACATGCTGGTAAAAAAAATCCACATTAAAAATACCCTTTTGTAGTTTTCCTTTTTGTGTTAAAAAATATTTGCATAATGATTTCATAATAGCCAGCATAATCAGATAACATATCCGTAGAATCGTATGACTAAGTCTATTTCGGTAACGTTGTTTAGCTAGTAAAGCTAAATTGGCTTTTTTTTTATATGAATCAACACACGTTTTCTGTTATACAATGAAATCTTTATTTTCTGAGAGAAGTATCAAACAAAACACAAAAAATAACTCTTTACACAAACACAAAAAATAACTCTTTACACAAACTTCGTGTGCAGTTACTTTCTTTTTTTTCGGTTTCTTGAGTAACGTGAAATAATAACCAGTTCTTCTCGACTAGAAAGTTTACTACACAAAAGAATAGCTCGCAAAAACCGACTGTTTGAAGTATAAAAAAGAAAAAAAATCATGTGTGATTATTCCTAAAATATTCTACGTATGTATGCGTCTCATGTATAAACTTTTAACTCATAAAACCACGAGGTGCATTAAGTATCCTTTACATTGTAGTATTAATTTGTTGAATTAAACAAAAAGTTACATAAATAGTTACCTTCGGAACGTAACCGCCACAAGGCTGAAGCTCCGAATTTTAGAGTTATAATTCCCTACACGTTTACAAATGATTTACTATTAAAGTATGGTGTGGTCACATTTTATGGGCGGCCATCTTTAAGTTAGGCTTAACGGAACGATACTTTTCATTATTGTTATTGTTATTGTTATGAACAGCATCTTCACACATCCGACAATCCTCTCATTCTCTGAACTGTAACGCTCATGAACACGAAAATTCTTTCTTCAAGTTCTGTTTAGTTCACGCTTGAATAAATCCAATTTAATAAACGACAGGTAGAAAAACCTCTTCAAGAATTTAAACCAACTAATAAGTTTAAAACTTCGCGTGAAAGATGTAATAACGTAAAATTATTGTTTTTTGAATACCCGTTAAAAAAATTTTAAAAATAGACTTGATTTATTTATGACATTACGTTAAATTCAATATTGTAACGCTATGCGTAAACCTAATTTTTAATTTCATCATTATTTATAGAACAAATAATTCATCTTTTATTATGTCACTTTGCTACCTACAGATTTCCTGTGTTTGACACTAATAATTTTATGTACATTGCTGCCATCTGTAGATAAATATATGTAATAAAATTGATTTATTTCCTTTTTCCTCAACTGCAGATCAAGACAACGGTCATTTACTAAATGTAACTAACTTCCTACTTTCCAAATAACAATTAACCTGTTGACTGCCAAGTATTTCAGCTGCTACAATACAACTCTAATGCTTCTTCATTTTGTAACTTTTTTCGTGACGCCATTTTGGATCGAAAGTGAAGCAATTTGTAAGTAGGTCAAATGCATGTATGGTACTGACATCTAGCGTTGAAGTTAGGTATTATTGAGAACGAATTAACTCGTCCGTGGCACTGTGTTACCGATCGGCTTGGACGAGTTATCTCGTCTACGGCACTGAACAGGTTAACTATTGAAAAGATAATTCACAATTTTTTCAGTGAACGATAAAAAAGACAATACTAACTAGATCCTCAAAATTTCTTTGTTTCGAAAGTAAATATAGCTAAAATTAACAAATATTTTTATTTCTAGCTATTAAAGTCGTATGTCATGTTTCATCCTCCTTTCCAGAAAGTAATTATGGTATCTTAACTTTAAATGTTTTTTTGTTATAACTTATATAACGTTGAGTTTTTAGAAAAGTATATATATTGCTCGTGTGTGTGTCTTTTTCAAATGAACTAGATTGTACGGATTGTCATATTTTAAATTTCTTCTAAACCGAGAACGATCAAATTAGGCCATACTAATCAAACTATGCCTAAAGAAAATCATCACGGAAGCTCAATTTTTGTGCCAAATAAACTCAGTATTTCTACGCTGTTTGTCCATAAATAGATCTGCTATATGACACCATAGATAAAATGTGTGTGCATAACGTACTCTGATTTATAAAAAAAAATATACATTAAGGCTGTATATTTTCAGCATCTTTTTAAACTGTAAGAAAACTTATTAGCTTATTTCTATTAAACTCTATGAATTTAAACAGATTTTTTTCTGTTTATTCTTAATGTTAAATTTTAACAGAGAAGTAGAGTGATCTAAACTTTTAAATCATTCCATTTCATGCAACAGCCAATAATACGATTAGTTTAGGAATCGATATCTAAACTGGCGAGGCTTAAGAATGCCAGTAATTTTAACTCAATATTTACCGTTTGGTTATTCAAAATTCAAACGACAGATATTTACAAATTTGTGGATAAAATTGTAGCTCTTAATACAGCAAGCCTACATATATACAAATTTACCTCCATACAGTAAAAAAACATTATTTCATGAACGATGATTTTGATTTTGCCGGTAACATCGTGCGGCCGTATCCTCCATTGCAACTTCATAGATTCATAATCACATAAAGCTTAGCTCTTAATACAGCAAGCCTACATATATACAAATTTACCTCCATACAGTAAAAAAACATTATTTCATGAACGATGATTTTGATTTTGCCGGTAACATCGTGCGGCCGTATCCTCCATTGCAACTTCATAGATTCATAATCACATAAAGCTTAGCAGGTCTGACACGTCGCTATTTATTAACTTATCGCCAGCACCACAAGTTTTAATGGAAGAGGGGGTAACATAAGAGATATGATTACAAATATGCAATTAGAATAGTTGTTAAAGTGGCGTGAGGGTGAGACCCAGAAAAAATCACTTGTCAATAAACGTCATTTTCCAAAATAACTAAAATAAATCAATAATTACAAGCAAACTAAATTTCTCAAATTCAAGTGAAATAATTTGAAATTCAGTAGTCAAAGGTCATGTTTGTTGTCTTCCAAACAAACTCTTTTAAAGTTCTTGTTGTTCTCCCTTCTCCCCTTGTTCTCATGATAGGATAGCATTAGGTTTGTTTTTTTAATTTCGCGCAAAGCTACTCGAGGGCTATCTGCGCTAGCCGTCCCTAATTTAGCAGTGTAAGACTAGAAGGAAGGCAGCTAGTCATCACCACCCACCGCAAACTCTTGGGCTACTCTTTTACTAACGAATAGTGGGATTGACCGTCATGTTATAACGCCCCCACGGCTGAAAAGGCGAGCATGTTTGGTGTAACGGGGATTCGAACCCGCGACTCTCAGATTACGAGTCGAGTGCCTTAACAACCTGGCCATGCCGAGCCGATAACATTAGGAAGACCAAAAAAACGTGGTAAGATAATGCAGCAGCAGGCGTCTTTTATGCTTGTATATAGGAATAACAATCAGATATTGCACAGGAGAGGGAGAGGTAGAATTACTTCGTGAGGCCAGAGGTGAACAAGCCGAAGTACCACATAAATATGTTTGTTTTTGAATTTCGCGCAAAGCTACACGAGGACTATCTGCATTAACCATCCCTAATTTAGCAGTGTAATGCTAGAGGGAAAACAGCTAGTCATCACCACCCACCGCCAACTCTTGGGCTACTCTTTTACTAACAATTAGTGGGATTCACCGTCACATTATAACGCCCCCACGGCTGAAAGGGCGAGCATGTTTGGAGCGACGATGATTTGTATTAATTTTTGTATTACCTGTAAATATGATTGCATTTTAGTGCGAAAACATAATTAATGTGCTGTGCTTTGGAGATTTGCTTTTAAAAGGAATTTCCGACAACAAATATCGTACATTTTGTAATATTACAAAGAATTGAAATGTGAAAAGTTTAAATATATTAATGTACAAGAAATCCTATTGCTTAAGCACTAACAGTTCGTAACAATAAAGAATAATGCTTAATATTCAATAAAGATTTTATCTTATTTATAAGTTGTAACGTTTAAATCAAGATTAATGAAACTATTATATTTTATCAATTCTAGAATATAGAAAAATATTGAGGTTTGTGGATGTAGCGCCATCTAGTATTTTATTTACTTACTATACTACAGAAATCATGTTTTCGTCATATTGGAAAAATGCTGTCTCTATTTTCCTGAGCTACATCAATCCTTTAGGAACAGTTAAAGAAAAAAGAGGTTTATCAGAATTCCACAAATTATATTATGTTTATTGCGACATATTTAATTTTAGACTGAACTTGTTTTAACGTTTATAAAATACTGCTCAAGACTCCACGAGGTTACTCTCGGATATTACCAAATGTCAACCTTCTAACTCAGCATTAGATATTCTACGACAGTGCGTCCCTTAACTTCAGGGAGCGCGATTGATCATTCGCATTTATCTCTATACCCGGATGTTCTTCAACTAATGTTTTTTGTTAGCTCCACGCATAGGAGCATTTGTTATTGTAAGAATAAAGTATTTTAAAGCAATAAGAACATTATAAACAAGTTAATTGATTCGCGTATTTTCTAAATTTGTCATTAGATGACGCCACTTGCTCTTCTTTTTCTATTTTTCAGGATTTAATACTAATTTCTTCCTCTTTCCTCAGCGATGTGTTAATTAGCGCCCTTTAACAGTACACCTTCAAGTTAACGACATTTATCATCAAACCGTACAACAGTTCCAACACAAACAACACCATTCTGAAAGTAAATTACCTTATTAATTTATATCAATATCTTCAGATGGTAATCACAAAACATACCAGTATCACCACTGCCACGCGCTTCTTGGATGAAAACAAAAATCAGTAGAATAAACATCATTAAACACTTCGCTTCCAGTAACTGTAACAGAATATTTTATATTCATATTTATAAGAAGCCATAACTTTACGTTCTATGATTACACAAACCATAAGCATAAGCTTAGAAAAGAGAGAAGAAGGTTTAGTTACATCAAAGCGCTGATTTTCCATTTTTATTATTTGGATATTTCAAAACGACCCCTTTTGTCGCAGCGATACACGAAGACTATCTGCACTAGCTATCCGTAATTTAGCAGTGTATGACTAGAAGGAAGGCAGTTCTTTGGCTACTTACTCTCCTACCAACGAATAGCGAGATTGCTCGACACATAATAATGCCTCCACGACTGAAAGGGTGAGCATATTTGGTGTGACGGGGATTCGAACCCGCAATCCTTAGATTACAAGTCGAGCGCCTAAACCACCTGGACATGCCGGGCTTGAACCCCTTATATCCACAATAACCACACAAATGTATTACCTGTACATCTGCTACATAGCATCCCCACCGTTGTGACTTAGCAGTCATTACGAAGGAAGATTATGGCTCTAAAATCGGGGGTTTCAACGCAGTGGTAAGCACACTGTAGTTTTGTATATCAACAACCAAACTTTTTACATTCATGTGATCGGTTGTTTTTTTTAGTTGCTTTTTAAGTAGTAGGCGCTATTTGTGGGAATGTAACGAAACCTCCTTTGTTAAAATTGGGGAGTTTCTTTATATGGAATATGCAAACTCACACTTCCTGAAACCGGGTTTCAATATCTCTGGTGGGCAGAACACAGATAGCCCATAGATTTTGCTATTATTAATTGGGTTCAAAAAAAACTTTAGTAATCAATAAACACAACCGATATCTCTCTTTTTCCTACTTATTTTCTTCTATGTTTGTTGTTCTTTTCCTCTCAACTTAGGTCAGGTATGACTAGCTTGTTAGGGCGCTCGACTCGCAATCTGAAGGTCGAATTTGCGTTCTCCAAACATACTTCACTCGCCCTTTCAGTTGCAAGGCCTTATTATGTTACGGTTACTTCCACTATTTGTTAGTAAAAGAGTAGCCCAAGAGTTGTCGGAGGGTGGTGATGATTAGTTGCCTTCCCTCTTGTCTTACAGCACTAAATTAGGAACGGTTAGTGCAGATAGCCCTCTTGTAGCTTTCTGCAAAATTAAAAAAACAAGAGCAAATCTCAAGTTTATTACATAATAGACATAACTTTCAAAATAACTATAAACCACCAAACTATGTGATTGTGATTTATCAAAACTCACCTTAGAAGATCAGTAGGTTTGAGCTTAAGTTTAATTTAGAAATAAAATAAAAATCACCTTAGATGACTCCTGATGTTACAAGTAATACACGAAATAAATTTAAGTAATTTCGTGAAGAAAAAGTTCATTTAATTCCTACCAGGTGACTCTGACGACAGACGATGTAACTGTACTTCAAATATATTTTTGAAATAGTGGAAGGGATATTCTAATTATCTTAGGTATTAAAGTTTTGTTTTTATTAGAATTTAAGTCAAATAAACACCGCTAGAGGTCGCCACTGAAACAAACGCTGATACAGATATTTTTTTCAACTGTCACTAAAATACAAGTTGTGTATAAATATGTATTTCCGATAATTAGGAAGCTTTTGGAAATCAAAGAAATTTTGTCCAATAAGATTCTCAACTAAAAGTAGAAGCAACCAAAGAGAAATGTCAGTGAATATTTGTTCTTGAGGTCTTACGATGCTAAAATTCAACGTTTGGTACCGGCAGTAGATGGAATGCAGATATCTCATTGTATAGTTCCGCACTAAGAATGCAAATATAAACAGCAACACAACGTTGTATAACGAGAAACCTTGTTTTATAAAATAAAACCCGTTACATAAATCAACCACAGTTCTATTCACATGGTTGAACATGTTTAGGAAAGTCTTGGCATGGAAACGCCTACATTCACGGCGTTAAAAACAGGAACAAAACAAATCAAAATTAAAGGAACTCGTAAAATAGCAAAGCATGCTTTTTGCCATAAAATATAATATTGTAGTGCAAGTCATGTGGGCTGACTTTTACAACACCCTTCGCTCCAGTGTTCACACACATATATACATATAAATGTATAAAATAGAAAACACATTCTATGACATTATCAAAGATAGGCGGTCTTCGTGGCACCCGTTCTAGTGTAACCTTACAGTATTTAAAAAAATCGTGAACAGAAAAATATTTTCCATATGGAACTCTAACACTATCATTATTTGCCATAGTTTTATTACTCATTTAATATTAGGAGTCGGTCAGTTGAAGTTTGAGGAAAAATAAAGCCCTTCACCAGTCTAGATCTTATAATTGCTTTCTGTTCCATTCGCAAATAAGTTTTTACTGGATCATCGCGGTTGATTTTCTAAGAACTGAAAGGACGACCCCTTGTTGAGTTCGATACGAGTTTCTTCTGTCTTCTTCCCTTTATGCCCGGCATAGCCAAGCGTGTTAAGACGTGCGACTCGTAATCTGAGGGTCGCGGGTTCGCATCCACGTCGCGCCAAATATGCTCGCCCTTTCAGCCGTGGGGGCGTTATAATGTCACGATCAATCCCACTATTCGTTGGTAAAAGAGTAGCCCAAGAGTTGGCAGTGGTTGGTGGTGACTAGCTCCTTCCCTCTAGTCTTACACTGCTAAATTAGGGACGGCTAGTGCAGATAGCCCTCGTGTAGCTTTGTGCGAAATTTAAAAAAGCAAACAATCTTTCCTTTATCAACAAATCAAATGGAATCCTCAACAGCCGTGGCACTTAAGATTCTCTCAGGCAGGATTAGAAAAAAAAAATATATAAGGGTTCTTTCCTCAACTTACCCCAATTCCCTTTTTCTTTTGTTTTTGTGCCAGCAATACTGAGCATGAGAAGCGCGTATACCGGAATCGATTTTATTACTCATTCGAACCTCTACCAGCCTACCCTCAAATTTAAATTCTTTCACGCAGAATTAGAGTAAACTGATCTATGAGATCTTGGAATGTTCAGATATGGAATTCAAAACTCTAAATATATCTCAAGTCGGTGAAGAGATGGCAAAGCTGCGAGCTAAAAGTTTGTACTTGAAAAACTCGGAGCCGTTATGTCGCAGCTGAAAAAAACAAAACAATCTGATCTTAAATATAATATAGATAAGGTTACCCACCGTGCAGTTAAAACTTTTACGTATTGTAAAATAACTTTAAAAGAAATAATAATAAATGTTTATATGACAAGTTGTACTATATTATGCTTGCAATAGATGGCAGCACATTATAGTCTTTCTCTTGATTAGCTGACCGTTTGTTTTCAGTTTTGTGAAATGTTATGTTATAGCAGTCCCTAATCTGAGCTGATAAACTATAGTGAAGTCAAACACCACCTGTCTCCAACTCTTGCTCTAATCTTTACCAGTGAAAAGTAGGATTGTAACACATCTACATTAGAATATTTAATGATGGGAAGCAGGACCTTGTTTAGAATGAATTACATAAGTTTGTTTATTGACGTAGCTATCTTAATTATATGTATAAGGTAAAATTTTGTTTTTAATCAATGTTCCGATACTGAAAAAAAACGTTTAATCGGTTTTAAGATGAAAGACACCCAAACCGATATCTTCGTTTAGCGGAGTATTTGAAAACATGAAGGTTTTCGAACTGTCGGTGATGTATTTATTATGACACTTGTGTAACTATTTGTCTGGACAAACATAATTTAATTTGATATAATCATCTAAAAGACAAACATTGGAGCTCAAACTAATTAATAAACAACAATAAATTCTCGGAAGTCGTCTATATCATTTAACGATATCAAAAACAAACAAACAAACAACATCCCATTACACAACAACTGCATTACAGTTGGAAAACTCAAACTTTAGTCATAAATAATATTACGGGTTAAAGTACGCCCTGTTTACTTTAGTATTGTGCGCGTCTTTCTTAAATGGTAGGATATAAAAAACAACAGCGTTTCTCTCTGGCCTAAATGTGAACATGTGTTAGAATATAAACATGTTTTACGTTAACTGGTCACTATAAACTGACTTGAGTGATGAGTGTGGGTTAGAATATAAACTCGTTCTACGTTGACTGGTCACTACAAACTGACCCGAATGATGAATGTGGGTGAGAATATAAACTCGTTCTACGTTAACTGGTCACTATAAACTGACCTGAATGATGAGTGTGGGTTAGAATATAAACATGTTCTACGTTAACTGGTCACTATAAACTGACCTGAATGATGAGTGTGGGTTAGAATATAAACATGTTCTACGTTAACTGGTCACTATAAACTGACCTGAATGATGAGTGTGGGTTAGAATATAAACATGTTCTACGTTAACTGGTCACTATAAACTGACCTGAATGATGAGTGTGGGTTAGAATATAAACTCGTTCTACGTTAACTGGTCACTATAAACTGACCTGAATGATGAGTGTGGGTTAGAATATAAACTCGTTCTACGTTAACTGGTCACTATAAACTGACCTGAATGATGAGTGTGGGTTAGAATATAAACATGTTCTACGTTAACTGGTCACTATAAAATAACCCGAGTAATGTACACGAGTCAGAAAACAAACATATCTTACGTAAGATGGTTACTAACATTATGATGTATATTGTTGAAAAGCTGAATTACTTTTATGGAATATAATATTTACATTTTCTATAAAAAATATATTACTTTTCACAACAGATATTTTCCATTCTTCAACTTATTGCTACGAGAGTTCAGGAACATTTCACAGTTCAAATCTTTACACAGCAGTACGTCTGCGGACTTACACCGCTAGAAACTGAGTTTCGATACCCGTGGTGAGCAGAACACAGAGAGCCCCTTGTATATCTTTGTGCTCAATTCCAAACAATCAATCAATCAATCGAATCTTAGACCTTCCCAACCGAAGCCCGGCACGCTGACTACTCAGTCACGATTATGCTAACTATATGGTATATAGCGTTCAGAAAAGGTTTGTCGATAAAACACTCAAATAACAGAACAATTTCCTAAGTGTGCTGTGCTCCTCACGGGTATCAAACCCTATTTTTAGAATTACAAGCTTTCAGAATTCCCGTTGAGTCACAGGGAAGGGTGGAGACGAGAGATTTTTACTTGAAGTTTTTAATCAAAGTTACGAATAAAAGTAAAACATCTGAAAAACAAAAACCACAAATTTAAGAATAAAAAACGGCTATCTTGATTTTGTTTTAGATTACTTCAACCTTCATGGAAGCCCCCTCTCACCTACTTTGTTTTTACTTAAAATACGAATGTTTCATGGTTATTATTATTGAAACTACCACGATCTCCTGCAGTACACTTTGACCTTTTAGTTTCAAGGTCACTGAATATAAAACAAAAAATATTCGTCAAAATATACGGGAATCATGATCGCCTAGCAACCTTGCGATAAGAAATAAACACCAATCTGTGACTAGCATTTTCAAAATTATTAAAAATGGTTTGGAATTTCGTGCAAAGCTACTCGAAGGCTATCTGCGCTAGCCGTAACTAATTTAGTAGTGTAAAACTAGAGGGAAGACAGCTAGTCATCACTATCAACCACCAACTCTTTGGCTATTCTTTTAACAACGAATAGTGGGATTGACCGTCACATTATAAGGGCGAGCATGTTTGGTGTGATGAGGATTCGAACCCGCGTCCCTCAGATTAGGAGTCGAATGCCTTAACCACCTGGCCATGCCGGGCCATATTAAAAACGGAGGTTGTCAAATGTTTTAAAAGGAACACTTTTTTTTTTTTACATTCACGTATGTGTAATCTTAAAACTTAATTGAGTAGCATTACACACAAAGATTCGTAGCAAGCAACATACGAACAGTCGTGTTACACACCACTTAACTTACACATGAGAGATAACGATCCCCAGTAAGTGGAAAAATAACCTCTTTCCTCTATTATAGAATGTCAAAATAACTGATGGAAAATATATTTGCATATATTTCTAAATACCTCTATAAATCTTTTCACACTTTCAAAAGCAAATTTCTACTGGAATTTAGAAGAATTTTAACAGTAAGTAAATTTGAAGAAAGAAGAAAACATGAGACATTTGGTTTCTTAGATGACTACTTTATATAGAAGGAAAGACGAAACGATTTGATACGTGGACAGTAGAAAATGGCCGTATAACTGAACCGAAAACGAGGAATCAAGATTACTGCTTACTTAGTCTCTTAGTTTTTCAACTTCTGTCGAGACACCGTACGTTAAACCCCGGAGAAACAAACTCCAGAGTGCAGTAAATCTGTCCATCCCGTAGTCAAATGAATGAATGACCCCGCATGACCTCTGCCAACTGTGCTACATGAGTTACGTCACATACTAAGTGTCTTATCTCTTCGACTTTCAAGTAGGTAAGCCTTCTTGGCTTAAGTCATACATCCTCGGGACTCGAAGTTCTGGGACTCGCGCCAGGCATTCCATGTCACCGATTTGTATCTTTAATACAAATTGTGAGTCGTGTTATAGTTGCTATGGTTTGAAGCCACTACATACCCTGTGGGCGGCTGCCGATCTCTAAAATAGGGCAATTCACAACACCCTGAGAGCAAGATTAGTGAATAGGGATAACCAAGATAATGTTAGCTGAGTCTGAGGAACAGAATGGCTAATATCCAGAAATACTTCAAATACCCAGAGTTGGAGTATTTGTGGAATTTGGAAGAAGTGTTTTCTGGATTATTTGTCTCTTAGAATTTGAATCCACAAAATTCTGTGGATTTTGTGTTATTTGTGTAGTTCAGTGAGTTGTAATTTTTGTATTACTTTTGTAATTTAAAAGAACCATGTTGTTTGGCATTATTCGTAGAAATCAGGGCGAGTTATGGTTTTTGGATTCAGTAATTTAGGAGAACCATGTTTTTTGGGATTATTTGTAGAAATCAAGGGTGTTATGGTTTTTGGATTCTTTGTATAATTTAGTGAGTTGTGCTTTTTGGATTACTTGTGTAATTCAGTTACGGTTTTTGAGTTCTTTGTGTGATTCAGAGAGTTGTGGATTTTGCATTTGTAAAAATCAGGTGAGCTATGGTTTTTAGATTATTTGTAGAAATCAGGGAATTCAATTTTTAGAATTGAAGTTGGTGTGATTTAGCTCATACAGAGCACATAGAACGTGATGGTTCACAGTATTTAGAATAAAATATATTGTGGTATATAGGACAAAACTGCTAACAAAATATTTAATAAAATGGTTTGTGTTAACTAACCGTTGTTCACCTAAAAAAGCAGATTTCTGGAATTTAGAACAAAATTCATAATTTTTGTATGTTTGTTATTAAGCACAAACCTACACAATGAGCTATCTGTGCTGTGCCCACCACGAGTGTCAAAAACAGGTTATAAGCCTTCAGACCCCCTGCTAAGCCAGTGGCAGAACAAACTCTATAATAAACTCTTAAAGTGGCTCATGGTAACTAAATTATGAATGTTTATAACATTTAGAATAGAGAAGTTTCTGGTACCTGGAATAAAGTTCCGTATATAGTTTAAAACCAAAGCGTTCATAATATTTAATACAACATTATAAGATGGTGTGATGCAGCTTCCAGGAAATGAACGAAACTGTGAACAGCGATTATTAGTTCTGAATAGATACTAACACTGTTTATTAGCCCTAAATGAGATTTTCAATACTTGGAAGTTGTTTCTAATGGTGTACAATACACATTTCTGTTTATTTCCTTGTAAAAGCTTTAATACAATGATAAGTAAAATAGTGCTTCGTGATATTTTGAATAAAAGGATCAAAAATAACTGAAATAAAGTTCATCAGAGATCGTGTAATAAAAGAGCTCATGATAAGCACTGTGGTCTTTTACTAGCATAGAAAACAGCTTACGATATCTGCTATAAAATGGCTCGTAAAATTTCGTGAAAAAAAGGGTGGTTGTGTTATCTATAAAAGAACAAGCAGTGCCATCTAAAATAGGGTATGACAGTTAGGTCTAATTGTGCCATGTGAAGATATATTATCAAAATGTTGGTATAAGGGTGAACAGAGCATTTTGTTTCAATTTTTGAACTATTTTTTTTTTTCAAAATTAAAACTTAGTAACTGTTATCATGGCAATCAATTAATACGTACATCAGAATCAATAATTAATTTAGTATTTAATGTAAATCGTTTAATATACTGGTCTAACTAGGACTAGGCATTTCATAAAACAGAAAATATTGATAAATCAGTTGAATATCCTCGTTGTTTTTGCTTCCCCCTCACTCTGTGGCTTAGCGGTATGTCAGCTGGCTTGAAACGCTAAAAATGGAGTTTCAACACTCGTGGTAGGCAAAGTACAAACAGCCCACTCTATCGTTGACTTTATTTAAACAAGAGAAAATTGAACAGAATAGATTTCGAGTCTGCCACTTTGCCAATAGGATAAACTAATCTACCAAGCCATAAATACGACCAACTGCCTGATACTAAGCCATAAATACGACCAATCGTCTGATACCAAGCCATGAATATGACCAATCGTCTGATACCAAGCCATAAATACGAACAACCTCAGATGAGCTATTCTAAGCTGCTCATAAAGCTCCGAATTCCTCCTTTGACATCTTTTGGCTGGATGTGTCAACCGATCAAGATTCGAGCCCGCGAATCTGATAATTGAATCTCAATTTGCACTTCTCGTTTGAAGTTATTTAAATTTGAAGAACTGCTTAAAATATTTAAAACCGCATTAAAAATTCTAAAAAAGTCGAAAAGGCTTTTCTAGTGTTATTGGGCCGAGCGTAACCTATCGGATAGCGAACTAAACAATGGATCTGCGCCCTTCGTTTTAATAGCCGTGGTGGGCAGAGAAGAGGTAGCCCATTGTGTAGCTTTGCGTTTAATTGTAAACAAACAAGTAATGGATCTGCGGATCCTAAGTTCGTGTCCCGTCACCGTAATGAAAAAAACAACAAAAACACAGATAACGTAGTGGCCATCAGTAAAATTTAATCTTAACATACCTTTCCCTCTAGTTTATCAGTTGTACCTTTGCGTAAAAATGATAAAACTTTTAATTAATATTTTTAACACACGTGAAGCGAAGACCAGGGTTCGTTTCATTGACGAAAGTCAGAGTTAAGTATAGTCCGTCTCACGAAAACAACCATCTAAGAAAATCCGGGGAACTGCAAATATTGTGAAAGTAAATCAAATATGTTGTCGACAGAGTAACAGTCCCTAATAAACTTTCGTATGTTTGTATGTACGGAAAATTTGTCTGAGAAGAATCAAACAAGAGGACAAATGTTTCTGTAAAGGAGCGTTCGCACATTTATAAATTGGACAAAAGTTCAAAAGTGCTAAACAAACTGATAAGTAATTAGAAAAAAAAAAGTTATAAAAAAATTTCACCGGGCAAATTTTCCTCGCGATGTCTGATTCCTAGAGTCACACATATATATATATCGTTCCCCCCCCCCATCTTCTTTACAAAAATTAAACTAACGACATGTTCACTCCAGAGACCGTCAACATTCGTCATTCAATGACGTCTCTTTGGCAATGTCGCCAGGTTAATCCACAAAAAGACACCAGCTGATAAACACCATAGGTAACACTAGATGGCTGACGCCAGACTTCGTTGTTTATTCGCGCCCCCTGCTGTACTGACCAGTTACCGACAGCGGTCAGGGTCACGTGGCGACGGAATGACGTGTTTTGTTAGGTACCGCCGTCTGGCGGTGGCATTGACGGATCATGTGTGTTTTCAGATAGATTGTAGGTTTAATAATTTGTCTTGAGGATCTTTTTGGTTGCGTCCAACAGTAACCTCTGGGTATCTTTAAAACGCCAATTGTTGAGAAAGGTGAATTTTTATTTTTTTTCAATTTTTTTTTGAAAATTGAAAAAAATGTTAAAAGTTTTTTGTTCTGTTTTTTTAAAGAGCGTCTCCATTATGTTCAAGTAGCATCTTAATTAAATACCACAAATAAAACAAACTCAGAATTCACGTGAAATAATCTTGCAACTCCGGTGTTTGTTAGGTTTTATTCAAAGTTACGTAACGGCTATGTATGCCAGATGTCCACAAGTCTGAAGTTACAGACGAGAAAGAAGGCAGCTAGTTAGTATCAACCCCCACCAACTATTGAGCTACTGTTGATAAATCGAAGAATAAAATCTTATTGTCATTCTTTAAACACACCCACGCGAGGCGCAATTTATGTAATTCTTGGCTATAACGGTTCAACGTTCGCGTACTTCTGCAGCTATACTTACACAAGCGTTGCTGAAGTGAATAATAGTCCATCCCAGCACGTGTTGCTATTAAAAATAAAAGAAAAATCTCAATTCAACTCAAGTTAACTTCAGAACTACTGAGAAAGATCTAACAACGTTTTTAAAGCACGTTTCTTCAAACTGGGGGACCCGATTCAAGAGGGGTGGCACAATTGTTGGGGTGGGAGTGTCGCGAAATCATAAATATATTTTAGACTGAGGACTAATTTACTGTGTTTCACTTTGTGCTTGTGATGGAGGGTCGTCACAATCTGAAATATTTTGTTTGAGAAACCATGTTTTAAGTCTTTTTTGTTGTTGTTTTTTGTCTAAGAGTCTATGTTCGTAACAAAGTCCCAAATAAAACACACACGTACAAACAGCAATAAACAGAGACGGTGTCATCACTGTGACTAATCTTAGTATAATTACTTATTTTTCTATGCACTATTAAATAGACAGTGGATTACTTCTCCCAACCTGATTGGTTGTTTCTTTTTAGAGAGTATTTTAACAGTTAAACACAATAAGAGAAACATACGAGGCTATATCTAAACACCATCCGATAGTGAGTGATATATATGTATATATGATTGCATGTATAAAAGAAGTCGATAATTTAAAGATTAACCTTCTGGTGGTGAGTGGTTCATATCTATGTAAACAAGTCATTAAAGTGAGAATTAGCTCCCTCCTCATGGTAAGTGGTTTATACATATACATATTAAAAAGTAGGTGATTTGACGATTACCTCCACCCCACCCACCCCGGATTCAGTGGTATGTGTATAAATAACATGTCGATAATTTGAGGATTAGTTTCCCACTAGATCAACAGCAAGGTTCCGAAATTACAACCCTAAACTCGGGCTCCGATTATTTGGGGCGGATAAAGGAAATTAGCCCATTGTTTGTTTTTGAATTTCGCGCAAAAGTACACGAGGATCATCTATACTATTCGTCCCTATTTTCGCAGTGTAAGACTAGAGGCCTACATCAAGCGTTCACTCAACACTGTAGCTTTATGAACAGTATTTCAAATGTTTTCACAATTCCATAGCCACAGTAATTAGTACATCCGAAAGTACAATGGTCGAAGTGTTTCCATAATGGTGTAAAGTTCTGTTTATAGTAAACAGCTGGAATTACCATCTATAGTTTCAGCTACAGTGTTTTTTGTTGTTATCTACAGTGAAGGTTTTCTGATGGAGGAAGCTAACAGATCTAAATGCCAAATTACCCACACGTTTTATCTCATGTATCGAAGTTAGGGATTTTCACTGTTTACAAAGCCACACAAGGACGGACGTATAATAGGAGCAAGGACTAAAACCAATTTTTGCATATAAAAGTAAGGTAAATTCCCATATTTTCGTAACTAGAACGACTAGTAATAAGTTGCATTTTTCGTTACGAGAGTTTAAGCCTATTCATATGCTAGGCCTAGCTTCCTCAAACGACAGTTCTGGGATGCCAATTCTCGATGAGCCAGCCACCCCACGGTGAAAATCGTGTCTGACTTGTCTAGTTTAGAACACGATTAGATCCATATTAATACACTTCTACAATTTACATTGTCTATAACAATCATAATTTATTTCTAGATATACAACGCATAGATGATAAAAAACAGCCACACGTATTTTATAAATACAATATTGTTAGCCGGGTAATTTAAAGCTCACGTGGACTAAATTACTTAGAGATTTAAAAATATTGGCGCAAAAGCTATTTGTTACAAAAAAAGAAAAACTACAGAGAGAGGGAGAAAGAAAAAAATCTACATGTTTAGTACAAACGCTTAAATATTTATGTCTTAAATATGTTTGAAGTGTTGGGATTGATGTACGTTAACCTTAACATTTTCACTTAACAAACCTGTTCTTCTGAACACGCGCGATAACGAGACTATGTAGAAAAGACATATGAAATAAAAATTTTGCACATGACGTCACAGAACTTTCCGTTTCATTCAGAGGCGTCATGATGGACGTCAAACATTCTCTCTTCTCTTAATCATATGAACAAAGAATTCGTACATCTTCAGTAGTCCAGTTAGCTGTATATATATATATATATAAAGATGAGTCGTAAGCTATTTTGTTTCTTAATATATCTTTCTTTACGCGCATCGCTGAGATGGCTCACAGTGTCATATAACACGATATTAGAATGTATTATTCTACTAAGATGAATGTTGGAACTTGACGACCAATATGGCGGAATAAAGCACATGACTTTTGGGTGAAGGTGCAAGATCTCTTTAGCAAGCACCCACTCAAGTAACTTAGTAAATCATAATACAAAATGCTAACATCTTATACACATGGCGCTACAAACTTCCGGTTAGCGGAACGTGGCACCATACTGGATTGAAGTAGAAAATCTACACATGCGCAGTAATATGGTAATTGTAGCCTCATCTTGAAGAAAGAAAAAAAATTATAGATTTGTGTTGTTTTTTAGTTAAGTACCACATTGTGTTGTGTACTTAACTACCACAACATTCTATTTATAAACGGGTCATCACAACTTGGAGAAATATTTGTAAAAAAAAAAAAAAGAGAGAGAGTTGTTCATCACTAAATAGCGTTTGCATCTCAATTTTCACATTTCTCACAAGCAATTTAAATTAAGCGTCCATTTGTCAAAACTAGTGCAGATAGCCCTCGAGTAGCTTTGCGCGAAATAAAAAAAAATTGTCAAAACTACATTCATTTTAATGCATACAGCGTACCTCCTCATGTTATAATCGAGAATAAAGAACAGAGAAAATATGATTTTTAATATGATGTTTTTTCTCACGTCCTTCCGAATTTCAAATTACTAGTATGTCTTCTAAACTCATCAATTTTAATATATGTATAAATATAATGTATTCACCACTTCGTATAATAATGTAGTACGTTACACACGTATCATAAGGAACAAAACTTTTACATAAAAGAAATTTGACACAGATACGGTGGTCCCCCAGTGGCTCAGAGATATGTCTGCGGACTTACAACGCTAAAAACCGGGTTTCGATACCAGTGATGGGCAGAGCACAGATAACCCATAGGGTAGCTTTGTACTTAATTCAAAACAACAACACAAATGGTGAAGCTCGACCACGTTGTAAAGTATGCGTGACTCACAATTACACAACGTTCACATGACATCTGTAATATCTTTCACACTGAAAGCGTATAATGTGTAAATTAACCAGCTGTTTCTAGGAAACGTATTGTGCACCGTTGGTGTAAAAAACAGTGGAATGTAAAAGTGTGAAACAAAATATCGCAGAATTTGTATTATTTTAATTTTTATCGGGGGGTTCATATCAAAGCAGGTGTAAATTGGTGCAACTTCCATGCCCCTCCTCCCTTTTAAGAAGTCTTCCCCCAACCCGAGTAAAATAATTTTTTTTAAGTAATCAAAAACTGCTTATCTCTTCGAGAAACATCTATGGTAACCATGCCATTATACAACAGCTATTTTGATCGTTTCTTAAGAACATATTTTTATCTCTTTTTAATTATGTTCCTATAACTTGTTCTCTCATAAATATTTGCTAGATAACTTAGAAAAATACGTTCGTTACTTTATTATAAAAAATTGTTGTGACGTCTCCATATTTTTTATAAATATTTTAATTACAATTTTGTGTATTGTTCAAACTGCACTCAATAAATAATACTGAAATATATTACTTATTTATAAGTTCACTTCTGAGATTCTTACTCTTACAAAACTTGCCCCAGGCCCTTAAGTCTTTAATCCAGCCCTGAATACACCTACTTCTTTTTTAGCCCCCCGCTAGTACAGCGGTATGTCCACAGATTTACACTGCTAAAATCAGGGGTTCGATTCCCCTCGGTGGGCTCAGCAGATAGCCCCATGTGTCTTTGCTATAAGAAAAACACACACACACACACACACACTTCTTTTTTGAAACAATTTTTGTTTTTTTGTTTTTAATTTCGCGCAAAACTACAAGAGGGCTATCTGTGCTTGCCGTCCCTAATTTAGCAGTGTATGACTAGAGGGAAGGCAGTTAGTCACCACCACCCACCACCAACTGTGGGACTACTCTTGCTAGCGAATAGTGGGATTGATCGTCACATTATAACGCCCCTACGGCTGAAAGTAAACAATTCTTAGAACCATGAATTCACAATAGAAGTATTTTATGGAGGAAGAGGTAGAAACTTACACAACTTACACTACTAATTTTAGCTGGATTCTTTTTAATGTCTGTAGCATACCAGTACTATATGCAAGTAAATTTCGAAATAATACATTTGTTTTTAAGGATATTGCACAATACTACTTGTAAACTAAATCTGGTATAAATACATACAGTAGTTGTAGTATTAATAACAGTATCTGTGGACAAACAGTAAGTCTGGTGAAAAATACAGTTAAGCCTAACGAAGTTTGTTTTGATTTCATGTATTGTAGTTTTAGTAACAAAATACCTCTCCAAAATCAGCTGCAATGTAATTACAAGCGTCTAGTCCTATATTTGACTTCAAAGTCTTTCCAGAGTAAACTGATGTAAACGACTTGGTGTCGTAGGTCCGACATGTTAGTCCTTGGCATTTTCGTGTATGTAACAACTTGAACGTTGCTTTAGGGACTAAACATGGGTCATTTGTTCCAATCAAAGAAATATTTTCTAAATATTAAGTCTTACATTCCTTATTCAAGATATTTACTTCAGTTGAAAAAATGGCGAGTTTTTTTATATTTTTCATGAGTAAATATAGTATAATAAGTTATTCATTCCCATACAAAACATTACCACAAATAAATCTAACGTGACTTAAGTTACATGCTTGCATAAGGTATATACGTTTGACATTAGTGTTACAAGCCACATTAGGATACAAATGCTGTTATTTCATATTTTTCGTAATTAGACCATTACGAGTTTTAAATAAGAAACGTGTAAAATAGTATAGTAAATCTTCTTTTAGCTGCCAATAAGCTAATGAATGCCCAGTAGGCCTTTCGTACCATGCCAGAACTCAACAACTAGGCTGAACATGATGGTAAACAAAAGTATTATCCAACATTCTGTTCAACGTACTGAACGAAACGTTTAATGTCGTCTTATACCTAATACTCTCCATACCCGATTCTTTCGTCGAACACGGAATTAGATTTAAAACTACAAATCTACAAAACAAAAACAAGCCTACGTTATAAACATATGCTATAATTAAACAAAATAATGAATAGATAAATTTAAAAATAATGTTTCAAAATATTATAACTCGACTGAAAACTAATAGCTTAAGTTAGGCCTAAAGAATATGAACCACACCTTTTTTTGAGCCCTCTTAGGCTAAAAGTATCAAAACGTACACTAGCAACCCTCCAGGCTTGATATAGTAAAACCGTTAAAACCTTTTCAACATCAACTACACATTTTCTTACAAAAATAATTCTTTAGGTTCACTCAACCAAAAAAACGCATTTATAAAAATTTAAGAGAAACTCTAGCTCATAAAATATGAACACTCGAGTTAAGCCTAATGTTGTAACCAAGACCTATGAAATTCGAACAAAATCTCAGTTGAATAGTATTAGGTTTAATAGCACCAACATTTTAGATATATTAAACCGCAGAAACATAAGTATGGATACTTAAGGGAAAATTGATGGTTTAAAAATCAAAATTTTGTGAGCTTTCCCGACCTACCGCACTGTGTCTTACACAGTTTTCAAAAAATAATATATTTCTCTTGTCCCACCATCGTTGTTGAAGGCCCGGCATGGCCGAGCGCGTAAGGCGTGCGACTCGTAATCCGAGGGTCGCGGGTTCGCGCCCGCGTCGCGCTAAACATGCTCGCCCTCCCAGCCGTGGGGGTGTATAATGTGACGGTCAATCCCACTATTCGTTGGTAAAGAGTAAGAGTTGGCGGTGGGTGGTGATGACTAGCTGCCTTCCCTCTAGTCTTACACTGCTAAATTAGGGACGGCTAGCACAGATAGCCCTCGAGTAGCTTTGTGCGAAATTCCAAAAAACAAACAATCGTTGTTGAATTAAGAGTTAACGGAAGTAGCACCTAAAATGAGACGGGAAGTTAAAGAAACAACGACAGATACTTAAGGGATCCTCCCTCGAATTTAAGACGTCTAATTAAACAATTATCTAAACACTAAGTTTATTTATCTATCATTTCTGGCTGTCTTTATATAATCCATTGCAATTAAGTTTTTTATATTGTATACCAAAATTATCTTGTTAATAAAATTAATTACAGCCGGTGACTACGACGAAAACGTTTGAATAAAAGTGTTCGAAAAAAATTAAAATACATTGTTATGTGTAAAGCTGCGCAACAATTATTAGGCTGTGCCAAGCACATGGATCGAATCCCAAATTTAAACTTCATAAGCCCTGGAGATTTAAGAGGGAGCTATTGTGTTTTTTATACAAGAATTGTTGATTCAAACCACCTTCAGCCCGGCATGGTCAGGTAGATAAGACACTCGAGTCATAATCCGAAAGTGCCAGGTTCGAATCCCCGTCATGCCAAACATGCTCACCCTTTCAATCGTGGGGGCATTATAACGTTACGGTCAATCCCACTATGCGTTGGTAAAAGAGTAGCCCAAGAGTTGACTAGCTACTTTTCCTCTAGTCTTACACCGCTAAATGAGGGACGGCTAGCGCAGATAGCCTACGTATAGCTTTGCGCAAAATTCAAACCAAACAACAGCTAACGTAAACAATCCATTTTAACTATTTTAGAATCTAAATCGACTCTTTTGTAGTTTGGTTTACGAGCAAAGTTCTACAAAAGATAAGGAGAATTCCCCGAGAAATGCAACAACTAAAAATGTTTTCCATTACAAAACAAATTGAGTTTCAACGTGTGACCTTCTTCTATTTCAACTCCCATCTGTTAAACTTCTGGGTTTCCCCTGTCATCTATCAGTTACCGATCTTTTTCCCATATCACATATGTTTTTCCATATAAGTCTAGTCATCTTTTCATGAATAATAAACTTCGACCTCACCTACATCTTAATTTCGTGTTGAAATGTCTTTTCGTCTACCTAGAACATTAAGATAATGATGAGTGGTTTCCTGATGAATAAAATAACATAACTGTAAGACAGAGAGAAGTAACCTAGTCGGTAATCTTGATTAATTAACACACATTCTAAAATAAGAGTTTACGCTGCCAATAATTATTCTTAAATAAATTTGTGCCATTATTATTTAGAATAGTCAAAACTACCTCTATCAATTCCTTGTATTTTGTCGTCCCCCCCTCCTCAGTAACACAGTGGTATATCTGCTGACTCACAACACCATAAACCAGTGATGGGTAGAGCACAGATAAACCGTCGTATATCTTTGTACTGAATTATAAACAAATAAGTAAAAATCGATTTTGAAAGTGTAAAAGTCTCATCTTGCCAAGTGTCATTTGTTTGTTTTTAGTGCAAAGCTTTACGAAAGATATTTACGCATAGGTTTCCTTACTTTTGAGCTGATACATTAGAGAGAGCGTAAACAGTCAACAAGGCCTCGCCCACCAACTTTTGCGCTACCCTTATGTGATCGAAAAGTGAGATTCAATCGTTAGTTTCGTAGCGCACCCACGATCTCCAAAATGAGGAGTGACTTTTTTTTATCCTTCCCTAATTTAGTAGAAAAAATAGCTAATCATCATCACCCACCGCCAACTCTTGGGCTATTCTATTACCAATGAATAGATAGATTGAATGTCACCTTATAATTCCTCACAACTGAAAGGATAATTGTGTTAGCGAACAGGATTCAAACCTGTGACCAGAGGATTACGAGTCGAATGCTCGCCGCACTAGAATGTGTGAGACTTCCAAAACATTGTTGAGTTTTATCTATCTTAAAATCAAGGCATTTCCTTTACAAAATGCCCAACTTGACATACGTTAATAACATAAAACATAAGACAGTCGTATAGTACCCTTAACTTTAAAGAACAGGCCCTCTGTAGTTCAACGGTGAGCATGGAGTATCATAACACTAACAATTGGGGCTTTACCCGTGGGATGCAGAGCACAAAAAAAAACAAAAACAACCTTTGTGTCATTCAAACGGGAGAGTAAATTTAAAGAGGATTCATTTCGTTACAAAGTATTTCATGTTTGGTTTGAAATTTCGTGCAAAGCTACTCCAGGGCTATCTTCGCTAGCCGTCCCTAATTCAGCAGTGTAAGACTAGAGGGAAGGCAGCTAGTAATCATCACCCACCACCAACTCTTGGGCTACTCTTTTACCAACGAATAGTGGGATTGCCGTTACTTTATAACGCCCCCACGGCATAAAGGGCAAGCATATTTGGTGTAACAGGGATTTGAACCCGCAACCCTCAAATTACGAGTCGAGTGCCTTATCCACCTGACCATGCCGGGCCGCGCAACTCGTAAAAAGAAATTTATGTTGTTTTCACATGCTCTAATGGGTACACAGAATTTTAGTGGGTAACACAAGGTATGTGAGTTATGTAATACGTTAGATTTTTTTTCAGCTTACATAATTTGTTAGATATTTTCTCATTTCATAAATATTCACGGGTATGCTCTTGTTCATGACGACCTCACTGTAAAAGTTTCTCCCTTTTGTCTTAAAATGCGTTTATAACGATCTAAATTTAAACATTTACCCATTTTGCCCCAAACCCATCTGATAAAAATTTTTATTGTTCCTTATAGCGCTACTCTCTCCAGTGACAAAGTGATATGTATGTAGACTTACAACTCTAAAAACCGGGTTTCGATACCTCTGTTGGGAAGAGACCAGATAGTCCGCTCTGTAGCTTTGTGCTGAACTTCAATAAAACAAACAAACGTTTCTTATATCAGCTGATGTTTAACACGAGTGGAAGACAGAGGGAAGTAAGATCTGACCACTCACATCCTCTATATCACTCCTCGGGGAGAGGGAGGCATAAGGATAAATGCAGTTATAGTGGCAATCGGTTCGGTAATTCTCCAATTGTAAGCTGGCAGATATGGATTTAAATTTAAATAACCAATAATTTAATGATAAAATCCTGTAATTACTATTAATTTGTGTGTATTCTATTCTTCTACTAGTTACGATCCAGCCCGGCATCACAAGGTAGTTAGGGCATTCGTCTCGTAATCTGAAGGTCACGAGTTCGAATCTCCGCCTCCCCAATAAATATGTTTTCGTCATTCCAGCCATGAAGGCTTTATATTGTGACGGTCAATACGAGTATTCGTTGGTAAAATAATAGCTCAAGACTTGGCGAAGGGTGGTGATGATTAGCTGTTTTGTCTTTAGTCTTACACTTTTAAATTAGGGACAGCTAGCGCAAACAGCCCTCGTGTAGCTTTGCGCAAAATTAAAAAAACAACAAACTAGTTACTATTCTTGTACTACGTTATTTTTGTTGTTTAAAACTTAACTTTCTATAAACTAAAATTAGTCTATGTTATTTGTAATCTGTAATTGCTAAGCCTAATTATTCGGTTTGTGATAAGCGCTAAAATCACAAAATGGGCTAACTATAATATGCCTATTGCAGGATTTGAACCTTGATATATAACATTATACGCTTTCAAACTTCTCGCTTAGCCACTGAAAGATAATGTATTAAATATATCGAATGAAATAAACCTATCTACTATGGTGGTGTTTGTTTGTTGTTGTTTTTTTGCTCGTAACGATTTGACAATAAATTTGTGTGTGTGAGCGCGCATGTGTACGTCAGTATATAAAACTGTTTTGTGTTATTAGAGGCTTTAAAAGCTAAACTAATAAAAAAAGATTATTTACCGAAACGATTTTTCACACGTAAATGAGCAAGTCACATGACGACTACAGTCGACATAAACGTGAAGGTGGGATTGTTTGTTTGTTTAAATTAAGAACAAAGCTACACAATGGATTATCTGAACTCCGCCCATCACGGGTATCGAAACCCGATTTCTAGCAGTGGAAGTCCGTAGAAATTCCGCTGTGTCATCGAGGGAGGAGTGGGATTGAATGTATAAGAACTACATTATGATATTGCTGGACGTTACGTAGGTAGTGTGATAGCACTAAAATTCGGTCGCTTTTTTGGAAGAGCATGTAACAAACCTTTCTGGCACAAAAGTTCCATACACTCAGATTAAAAACATGTGTTCAGATCGGGGATTTATAATTTACAAAGAGGGATATCTTTTGAGGTTAATGGCTTTGGAAAACAAAGAAGTATGGAAAGATTAGGGTTCTTAGGACTCTCATGGAAAAAATACAAGTAAAAAGTCGCATCTCAGCTGTAAGAAAATCTCCGAGCTCAAAGACCAGTGGCTCAAACCGTCCCCATTTCTCAGGTACTAGTGAATAACAGTGTAACAATTTGTTTACTGTTCCTGGGTAGAAAGTAATAACAGTGTAACAATTTGTTTACTGTTCCTGGGTGGAAAGTAATAACAGTGTAACAATTTGTTTACTGTTCCTGGGTAGAAAATGTTATTTCCCAATTGCTTATGCCTAAAGTAAATGGAAGAAGCCTATTTTATTCTTCAAACTTTGCTTTGGTAACCTGGGAGTGTATAACAAAAACATGATTGGATACTATATTTGGGGGATGATACGTGAAAGTGATTTACATTACAGTCGCAAATCTCGAAAAACTATTCACTTCTAAACATTTTTGTTCATTTTTGTATAACTTTAGTATAAATACATGTAAATCTTGATTCATATGTTGTTTTAATTAGACTTTTTGTAAACGAAAATGTGCATATTTGCCTGTTTTTTACATAGAAATTAGGTTAATTTCTAAATTTCATTATCCAGGTCACCAAAGCAAAGTTTGAAGGTAATAATGGACATTTTCTGTACTTTTACAACATAAGTAATTAAGAACTAACACATACTATTCAAGAACACAATTAGTGTTACATTGTGTAATCGAGAAAGGATCCTGTCTTTAAACAAAGCTTCAAACCTTTTCCAATTGTCGCATATCATAACAAGTTGAAGAAAGTAACGGGTATTCAAGGTATTCCATTAAAAGGTGTGCCGGATAAGTCGCTCAGTTTAGTCACCTGTGTATTTCTGTGTAATAGAACTATTAAGACTGGGGTTTGGAAACAGTCGTCTTCTTATTATATATGGAAAGGGTACATACAGGTGTGGTGTGCTTTGGACATGACAGCCTTACGTGTAAACGTAACCTATACTGAAGGGCTATAGTCAAAATGCACGGTCGTCAGAAAGCGTGATCACACATAGGAATACATATTATAATTATGTTGTGATGGTATCAGATATATATAATTATTCATAAAATAAAACATACACACAAATACACCATGTTGTCTAAAATAAGTCTGTACGGTGGGTAACCATTAATTTTCAAAAGCGTAACAAACTTCATCTGTTTATAGTAGTTTGGAGACGATGTTTCAAACCTCGGATCAAAGCGTTGTCTACCACTTAACACAAGTTGATGTTGCTCGTTCCATTGTTTAAATTAAATCATTGCATTGTTAAATGACCTTAAATGTAAAATTATTATTATTATTATTATTTGTTTTTAGAGATGCGTTTGTTTGTTCTAAACAAAAACCACTTAGGACTGTTCGTTGTGCCCATTACTAGAAATTGAACCCCGTATTGTAACGTTGTAAGTCAGTAAACTTACCGCTGTCCCACCGAAATTAAAGAAATGCATTCACAAGCTGAATCTATGGGTTACATTTATAAACTGCCTTGTTACCATACAATAATTCTCTTAGAGCCACGTGAAATAATAAAGTTGTTATGTTAATATTTTCTGTCGCCTCATACGTTGCTCATTCCAGAATTTCGTGCAAAGCTACACTATCTGTACATAGTCGTCCATAGTACTGAAATAACAGACAAGAGGGAAGACAGTTATTCAACAGCACCCACCACCAACTTTTGAGTTAATCTTAACTGACCAAATATTAGGATTTGACCTTCGATCTTACAGGAAATTGACGGCTCTAAAGCGCGGAGCGCATTTTTACGGCAATATATACAAACTACGAACCTGGAATTCCTAGTGTGGGCACACGAAGAAATAATCTACCACCGATTTTACCTTTTCTAATTTTTAAGCTTCATAGTTCAATAAGGTGGTAAGTCCATAGGAAGTTTTACTGTGTCTGTATTTAAGCTAATATTTTTGCTTCAACGTTTGTCGTTGAATAACGTACAAGGAAAGTAATAATATTGCAATTCTATTTCGAAACTGAAACGTATAGGAGAAAATTATAGTTATAATTGTATATGTATGTATGTATATATATATATATATAACAAAACCATAAATAAAAAATAAGTAAAAGACTCGATGAAAGAAGGAGACACAAATTTCTTGATAGACAATTTAATCCTCGGGTCGACAGAATTCTGACTGCCAGTAGGAATTCCCCTCAGTCAGAAGGTAGGGGGCCTAGGCGACCTTTGGCGGTGTTGTCATTGGCATAGTTCCAAGTTCCCTGACAAAGTCGACGTCCGTGCCATCTGCTGGTCGCGGTTGAGAAACTTGTTTATTGAGTCAACTCCCTTCGATTTGCACCCTCATTTACTACCGTAATCCTATCTTTCATAGATACGGTTGTTAGGTGCTCTTACTTTAGTTTTACATGAGATTGAAATTTATCATTAATATTATAATTGTTTCAAGTTTAACATTTGTACCACCAGAGGGTGTATGATATATAACAAAATATTTACTTTTAAATTAATATTATATTTTAAATCTTGATAATAGTATTCAGGATAAAATTCAATTCTGAATCTTTACGTGTAAATAATTCTCGGAATTAATGTCCAAATCTTTATGTAAAAAATACTAATTAAAACTACAATAAAAGTGATAACCATTGAAGGAAATGTTTCCTATAAATTGTTCATAAAAACAAAATATGTATCGAAGATTTACTAATATTAATACTGTGGCTCCCTCTATTCCCAGTGACTAAGCAGTAGGTCTCTGGACTTTACAAGTGAAAATTCGGTATTCCATACCTGTTGTTTAGCTTTATGCTCAACAACCAATAAAATGTGTTTTATTTTAAATCTTTGCGATTTTTGAAAATATTAAAAACAATATTTTCTGGCTAAAATATGACTTTATATACCACCTTAAAGATCCATTATGGCCAAGTGGTCAGGAGGCGCTTGACTCGTAATTTGATGTTCACGGATTCGACTCCCCTTCCAACCAAACACGATCGTCCCTCCAGCTATGATGGTGTTATGAAGTTACAATCAATCGCACTATTTGTTGGTAACAGAGTAGCTCAAGAGTTGGCGGTGGGTGGTGATAACAAATTACCTTCCTTCTAGTCTTTGACTGCTGAATTGAGGACGATTATAAATATTTGAACTTAAATTATTACGTTTGCTATATAATGTTTTACAAAATGTAGTGGTAATAATTTTATTACATTTTACAGATTTTACACTAAGTAAGATTATTTTTCAGAACAGGTAAGATCTTTTTATCACTGGTGCGACCACTATCAATTTTGATGTTTGTACTGAATTTCGGGCCTGGCATGATCAGGTGGTTAAGGCACTTGGTCGTTATCCGAGGGTAGCGGGTTCGAATCCCCGTCACACAAAACACGCTCGCCCCTTCAGTCATGGGGGCGTTATAATGTGATGGTCAATCCCACTATTCATTGATACAATAGTAGCATAATTTAGCAGTGTGAGACCAGAGGAAAGGCAGCTAGTCATCACTACCCATCGCCAGTTGTGTAACTTTGCACAAAATTCAATTGTTTGGTTTGGTTTGATTTGAATTTCACGCAAAGCTACACGAGGGCTATCTGCACTAGCTGCCCCTAATTTGGCAGCTAGTGATCATGACCCACCGCTATCTCTTAGGATACTCACTTACTAACAAATAGTGGAATTATTAGTCACATTATAATGCCTCCACGGCTGAAAGTACGAGCATGTTTGGTGTGACGGGGATTCGAACCCGCGACCCATAGAACACGAGAGGAGCGACCTATCAACCTGGCAATTGAATGCTTATGTCAATGATCAACCTTTCTTCACCGTAAAACTTGTGTACTTGAAAATGATCGCACCAGTGATCGAAATGTCTTACTTGTTCTGGAAAATAATCTTACTTATTGTTAAAGCTGTAAATTTTAATACAATATAATTCTTCAGTAAGCAAGCAAACTCAAAACGAAACTACTAGTGGTAATAATGTTGTCTCTTTAAGTACCTAAAAAAAACAACTAAATATCTGACTTCGTTAGCAAATAGTTTTTTTTATTACCGCATTAAAGTTCAATGACACCAAAACGGTTAAAAACACTCATTTATCGTAGGTTTTTGGCGTCTATGTTGGAAAGCTTTAAATGGTGAACTGTATACGTTATATAAACAATATGTTAAGTTCACGGTAACACAAACAACCATATATTTGGTTTATTTTGGATGCCTTTTTGTGACTCGCATATTTAGCTCAAATAAAACAGTGCTATAGTAAAATACACGGTTTATAATTGAATATATTTTTATGATTAAATTCTTGGGACACTTAGATAAATTCACTGGTATTCGATGCTCTAGAAAAGGTTTACCTTTTGTTTTTGTATTCCGCGCAAAGCTACATGAGGGCTATATGTGCTAGCCGTCCCTAATTTAGCAGTGTTAAGACTAGAAGGAAGGCAGCTAGTCATCACCACTCGCCACCAACTCTTGGGCTACTCTTTTACCAACGAATAGTGGGATTGACCGTCACATTATAACGCCCCACGGCTGAAAGGGCGAGAATATTTGATGCGACGGGGATTCGAACCCGCGACCCTCAAGTTACGAGTCGAACACCTTAACCCACCTGGCCATGCTGGACCAGAAAATGTCTTCAAGCAAAGAATAGAAAATTATTTGTCAGCGACAACTGTAAATAACGAAGGTGTTAAGAAAAATCAGATCACCAACGATGGTTTTATTGTCTTGAAATGTTCTACAGTAATTCCTGTATGCTGAATCCGGAAACCTATTTTTCTCTATCATGTACAGATTCTTTCCACCAAACGTCGTATGCACTTTTACATAAGTGAGTCATTTGCTTTGAAATTGGGTCACATTTTGTTATGCTTAAAATGTTGACAACCACTGATTGTATATGTCTCCAGACCAATTGCGACGTAAGAATCTTATCTGTCATTCTAGAATCCACGAGAGAAACACCGCTAGTACATAAACGGTTAACGGGCCGCATGACGTGTCGTTTCTGGATTGTATTTGTTTGTGTGCGTGTACTTTGATATTAGTTTTTATCACGTATTATTTATTTCTCGCTATGACAACAAAAGGTTGTATAAATGACTCTACCTTATTTCGTTATATTTGTAGTAACTTAATTGTAACTTTGATCCAATTAATAGTTTGTTTGTTTTATTTTTTCATTTCCCGATTTGTAAGAAATCCTTACGTGATAGAAAAAAAAAATTGACATCTACGTAGCTAAATTACGAAAAACCCGTTATTAAAACGAAAACAACTTTTATGAGGTTTAAATTCGCAGACCAGTGTAAACAAATCGCCAACAAAAGACATTGCTTTAGTTAGTAACGTGTTTCAAGCAGTTTTTCCACTCCACACAAATTTTGTTACATTTATCGTTGAATAAGATTTGGTTTGGTTTGTTTTAAATTTCACACAAAGCTGCACGAAGGCTCTCTGCGCTAGCCGTCCCTAATTTAGCAGTGTAAGACTAGAGGGAAAGCAGCTAGTCATCACTACCCACCGCCAACTCTTGAGCTACTCTTTCACAATAGTGGGAGTGACCGTGGCATTATAATGTCCCCACAACTGAATGGGCGAACATGTTTGGTATAAATGGGATTCGAACCCGTGACCCTCAAACTGCGAATCGAGCTAGCTTCTAACGACCTGGCTTTGTCAAGGTGCTGAATAAAAATAACTTTTATTTCATTGGCGATTAGCTTAATCTTTACTGTTTTCAGAGGTCGCTCGTTTCTAAAGAAAAATAGAGTGTATGTACATGTAAGCGAATGTCACAAATCACAATAACAAATGATAGCTTACGAAGAAGAAAAAACAACAAAAAAAAACATCCGAAGTATTCTAGGAACGTGCTTCTCGTATCTCCTTTAGATTATGTTTATTTATACGTAAACATCTAGAAAGACTTAGGCAACAAAAGTTCCCTAGCCCTGTTTGGCCTGAAGCTACAAGTAGCTCTTTACAAGTGTTAATCTTGTTTGTCCAGGGTATTAGAATACAGATGAAACTAAAATTTAGTGTTTGGTCGCATTGAATTGAACCAAAATGTAAACACCAGTATTGCTGACAGTTCAAAGTAAGCCAATTCCTTCTCCGACGATTGGCAAACAATAATTCGTCGAGGTTAGTAGTGGTGGGAAATAAAAAAACTAGTGCTCCCAGTCACGTACCAGGTACTTATGAAACATCATGGGCTTGGAACCCACAAGCACTGCAACCTCTTAAAACTGTTCTACGTCACAGGAGACCGTGACAAAAACATGGTTTACGACTTCTGCCAACCAGGAGCAAAAGAGGCTTCGTGCTGCCTCCTGAGGTTTCTGGTCTATCTTGAATACCATCAGGACCAGAAGAGTAGAGCCGGAGACGTTAAACATCTCGGCAGAGCAAGTCTCTAAATAATTATATACAGCATAAAGTGAAGGCTTATAGCTGGATCAACCACGTGATCACGACACCTAGTGGCATGCCATCACCTTAGTTATAATGACGTACAGTGAACGTGACGAAGAATACTGTATATTATTATTTTTTTAATCTTCGTTGATTCCTATTGAGACATTAAGTTGGAAATGTTTTATACTATCACCTACACTCACACAAAAGTTTATCAGCTTTATCTCGCACCATAAAAAACTACCATCAAACCTGCCCGATGATAAAAGTATATATTTTATCTGGTCGGTCAGGTGCTCGCAAAATAATAATTATTATTTTTTACACCAACCAGAGTTGTAAATTTGGTATTATTATTATAATTTCATTAAAAGTATCATCAGTATTTATGGCAAACTACATAAGCTCGGACACTGCAATAGAAAAAGGCTTGTTCTTCAATTAACCATTTCAACACCAGGATGAACCACTTCTTCTATCATCGAGAATTTTCTTGTTTAGTTTTACTTTATTGGCTTAAGTTCACATCTGCATCTAGTGTGCTTAAGTGCTGTTTCAGCACATGAAATAATAACATTATCGTACATTATTTTCTCATGAAGTATTTTATTTTTCTGGGGATGAAAAACAAATCAGATGGATGTCGTTCATTTTGTAGATCTGCCCACTGATCTTTTCTCACACGCTTTTCATTGCTATTTTTCATTTGTTTTTATTTCTTGGAGAAATACCAGTCGTGGCCCAGCGATCAGTGTGCTTTGACCGTGAATATGAGAGTTCAGTTTTTTAAAACTCTCTCCCTCAATTTCGGGTCGTGAGTACTGCAATAATGAGGGTTATATCCTACAAGGCATCTGTTCAAGAGTATCTCAAGAGTAGGTAATGGTGGATTTTGTTGACTAGATGCATTTTGTCTGGTCTGTGAAAATTTTCAGTCCACCTCAAAAATCGATGTCCGTTTTCTTTTTTTTTTTTTTTTTTTTTTACATTTTCACAATTGAAGATGAAGTGCTAGTATGTATGGTCATCTTCCGGCTAAGGTGAAGTGGTAATATGTGTGGTCATCTTCCGGCTAAGGTGAAGTGGTAATGTGATCATCTTCCAGACACATCTGGTCAAGAGGTCACGTTTTAAGTTCCTTATTAACAATTTTAATTGAAATTTTTACTCTGGATTCTTTCTAATAAAAGTTTCGTCTAGAATTTCAACTTTTATTAGTCTGTCAAAGTTACCTTTGACTCAATAACTCATGTAAGATCAAACTTTGCTAAAATTATCTGGATTTTAAATCAACTATAAATGAGTAAAACAAACAGAGTAAAAAACAGCACTAACTGGAGAAATTATCTTTATCTTGTCATACATATTTTTGGCCCGGCACGGCCAAGTGCGTAATCCGAGGGTCGCGAGTTCGAATCCCGGTCGCACCAAACATGCTCGCCCTTTCAGAGTAGCCCAAGAGTTGGTGGTGGGTGGTGTTTACTAGCTGCCTTCCAGTTAGTCTTACATTGTTAAATTAGGGACGGCTAGCGCAGATAGCCCTCGAGTAGCTTTGCGCGAAATTCAAATAACCAAACATGTTCTGGTTGCGACCAGTTTTGACGATTCATATTGCCATTAGAAACGAGTTCGTCATAAATAAAAATCTGACTTTTTTATTTGTAGCTTATCATTAGTACAGTTTTAACAGTTTCTAACATGACGATTCAGGTTCTAAAACACAGCCAGAATCAATGTATCTTATAATATTCTATTACTAAAGTACTATACCAAATTCAACATATCTTTTACTAGTGTGTCACTTTTAAGATGACCTGGCATGGCCAGGTGGTTAGGGTGCTCGACTCGCAATCTGAGGATCGTGGATTCGAATCCCTGTTCAAACAAACGTGAGCACTCTTTCAGGCATGAGAGCGGTATAATGTGCGGCAAATTCCGTTTTTCTTTAGTAAAAGAGTAGCCCGATAGGTGGCGGTGGATGTTGATGACCAGCTATCTTCTCTCCAGTTATTCACTGCTCAATTAGGGACATATTTACAGCAGAGACAGCTCTCGCGTAGCTTTGCGCGAAATTCGAAACAAACCACTTATAAAATTGCTCGATTTTAGTATTTTTTTTTTAATTAGGGATATCTCTTCAGCAATATTCCTAACATACATCATAAATTAACTAATAAATCCTGAATTTTAAAACAGTGAGAAAATCAGAACTGTAAGGTACGTTATTCATAAGTCATTGAAACGTTCATTGATAATTTTACAATGCTAATTGTTTGTTTGAACAATTTGCCCACCGTGAGGATCAACGTCAGGGCCCGGCATGGACAGGTGGTTAAGGTACTCGCCTCGTAATGTGAGGGTCGCAGATTCGAATCCCCGTCACACCAAACATGTTCGCCATTTCAGCCGTGGGGGTGTTATAAAGTGACGGTCAATCCCACTATTCATTGGTAAAAGAGTAACCCAAGAGTTGGCAGTGGGTGGTGATGACTAGCTGCCTTCCCTCTAGTCTTACACTGCTAAATTAGGGACGGCTAGCCCAGATAGCCCTGGAATAGCTTTGCGCGAAATTCTAAACAAACCAATCGACTTCAGATTGTTAGCGTTATTATAAACCCTCAACCTAAGCACAGAGCTACTATGAGAAGCGATTTACAAGTGAATAAATATAACATCTTTAGAACTCTGCACAGTCCACTTACTTTTGCGCCTAATTTCCTCGTTTTTGTTTGTTTACTGTAAAGACAAAAAATAAACTAAAAGTAAAAGATGGTTTAATTGGGCCCTTTTATAGTTAAATATTCTATTGATTGCTATCAAGCAATTTTATTCACGTTTCCAGACTTAATTATCGGAAGGAAATTAAAAGTACGCCTCAAGTCTATTTAACGACGTGTTTATTATTGTTTCAGACATGCGTACTCCACTCACTGTTTGTTTGTTTTGGAATTTCGCACAAAGCTACTCGAGGGCTATCTGTGCTAGCCGTCCCTAATTTAGCAGTGTAAGACCAGAGGGAAGGCAGCTAGTCATCACCACCCACCGCCAACTCTTGGGCTACTCTTTTACCAACGAATAGTGGGATTGACCGTCACATTATAACGCCCTCACGGCTGGGAGGGCGAGTATGATTGGCGCGACTCGGGCGCGAACCCGCGACCCTCAGATTACGAAGTGCACGCTTTAACGCGCTAAACCATGCCAGGCCCTCTCACTGTTGGACAATGCCTACTCTATTGATGTGGGTGCCGATGAAAATATGGTTCTTGTACATCAAACGGAAGATTCTGATTTTGTGTTTTTCTTAGCTCGTTTGTGATGTTTTTCCTTTTGGTCGTATGTGTGTGTACATATACAGGTACGTATCTTGAAGGTAAAGGCACGATAATATGGTGAATATTACAAGGAAGTTCTACTGATGGAGACATGTGGAATCATTCACAAAGGAAAAAATATAATGTTGGAAAAAAAAAACGTGCTTGATTTTTCTCGATCAGTGATCTACAAATAAACAGACGAGTTTCGTGTAAAGAGGGCAGAGTTTTTTTCTTTCTTTTTAAATGCATGATATTTTTATGAAGATACAATGTAGGTGGTCAAGTGATATTTTGTGATTATTCTTCCCACCTCGCAAGGTGTGGCCAGTGGTCCTTAATGATGCGTGACGAGGCCTGGCTTGTTACAGAAGTGACCCCCCCCCTTTTTTTTGTTGTTTGAAACTACCAATTACTGTGCCCACTTGCCTATTTACAAGACACGCTTTTACGAGAAAGGTGTTGGTTGGAATACATGCACTGCCCTCTGGTTTAATGAAGTTGTTTAATGTAACTCCGAAAACTCCAAGGTTGACCGCTAAAAGTTATGTTACAGTCATTCCTTTTGGAAGTGAATCCGTGTAGCTTTTGATTCCTGTTGTAGCTTTTTTGTGTGGACGGATAACAACATCTTTACCCGAAAAACACCACCATCACCCACTTCTTAAAACATCCATGATTGATAAACCCCTATATAATGTAATTAATCTTGCCCTTGAGCAGCCTAACGTGAGCCACGAGACGCGTGACTGTGATTAATAGGGAACAAATTCTGTACATTCTACGAAAGTTTTGGTTTTCTATGCGTTTGAATACGGATGAAGAAAAATATCGAATTCTGTCGAGCGCGTGATGCACACGTGTCAGTTTTCTATTTCAAAGATTTAAGATAAATAGTTTCTGTCTGTTTTACTGCTGTTGTTTTTTTAAATTTAATGAAAAATATTATTTTTTTACCGTGTCCTGACATTATCAACCAGGAAAATAGCAAGAACAAAAAAACAAAACAAATTAGACCTGGTTCCAGTGAAGCTCTTCTGAATCCTTAGTGGCGAACTGCCGAAACTTCTAGAAGTATTTTTAAAAGATCTGATTTTTATTTGTATAAATTGTTATCTATTAATATTCGATTTCAGCACGTCTTAGCACCTTTCTTGTCGTGGGTTCGAGTCCCCGTCCCACTAAACATCCTTGCTCTGTAAGCCGTGAGAGGGGGTTATAATATGACAGTTAATCCCACTATTCGTTAGTAAAAGAGTAACTCAAGCGCTGGTGGTGGTTGGTGATGACTAGCTGCCTTCCATCTGGTTTTTCACTACTAAATTAGGGACGGTTATCGAAGATAGTCCTCACCTAGCTTTGCGCGAAATTAAAGACAAATTAACCGTTCCAACCCCAAAGGCCTGCCAGTAAGACTGCAGGCGTATAAGACGCCAAAATTTGGGTATCGATACACTTGATGGACACAACACAGATCACCCATTATGTAAGTTTGTGTTTAATAACAACCTAACGTTTTGTCATTAAATTTTATTTAAACCACTCATATTGTGTATTAAACAGATTTGTGTGATATTTTACAGAGATATATGAAAACATAACAGTGTTAAGTATAATTTTATATCTTATATATTTTGCGAACCATGGTGTCAGTCCGAGTGTTGTCAGTTTCCCGTTTGAAAAGCTGTGCACGCAGACAAAACACAACATTCACCTCTGAAATGACGATTGAACAGACACGAATAATGTTGATGTCAAACTTTATTTAACAATCAGGATATTGTTAGGAATAAATTACATATAATTTACATTTCAAAACATGACGTAACTTGAATAATACAAACGTAGCTTTACCCTATGTTATTGCTAAGTGGTTCTCAACATGACTGAAATGTTCAACAATTACTTTCCGTGATGGTTGGTACTAGCAGCTCAGAACTTTGGTTGTGAGTGAAAACAAGAGTAAAACACAATAAACCTTTTTAAAGTCCATGAAATAAATAAAACTGATAGACTAACTTAAACGTTTTACGTTACTGGAGACGGATACTTTTGTTTGTACACAATATTTCAGCTGAGAAATTTTATAAATTTAAAAGAAAAAAAAAGTTGTCAATGGCCATTGAGGATTTTGTAGGAAAAGAAAGAAACAGCCCGAAACACTACGATTTGACACACCCGTTTGTACAAACGAAAGAAAGTTTGAGTTGGTTTGGTATTTTACGGCGCAAAGCAACTGGGCTATCTGCACCATTCCAGCTGCTTTGCGACTGTCTTGGTTTTTTATTAGAATTTTCACGCAAAGTTGCACAAAACGCTGGCTGCGATTAGTATTAGTTGATCTTAAATTTATGTGCTAGAAGGAAGAAAGATAGCAAATAGCATCAACCGTCAACTCTTGTTTGAATGAATAAATCTGATTGTCACACTTTTAGTTTACCCAAGGCCTAAAAACGCGGAATACGTTTTTGTGGCAATAACTATGCACTATTGGAATCGTGATTTTAGCATTCTAAATCACACTGAAATATAAATTTTTCACATAGCTTTAGCATTCAGTTATTAATTCTTCACTTTAAAATGTTAAAATTGAGATATTCACTTGGGGGGAGACATAACATTTTAAGTGCAGCCATAAATTTACAAACTAAAACTGATTTTTGTAATTAAATGATCATTAAAACAAATAAATTGTGATACTTTATAGGCACTATATTTTTCAATAAACAATATAAAACGAGTTTATTATACATAATAGCTGAAAAATAAAATGTGATCAATATGCCTAGATTTCTCAGGGGACCAGGACCCCTTTAGCTACACTTCTGTATTTACCATATGTTTTGCTCATAGCCGATAAGTAGTCTTTTATCTTGATCATCTGAGTACCGAGTAAAAATATAAATATTTTAACAGAATGTCCACCATTGGAATTAAATGTTAAAAAATATCTGGTTGAAAGGAATAAAATGTGATAATGTTTAACTTTGTTTTGTGTTAACTCAGTGATCTGGTAAATTGTCCAATCTTTTAATTTTGTTTCAAGCTTTTTCAATTTTCTGTTTTTTATTTATTGTCCAGGGAATGTCTTGTTTGAAAATACACTCGTCGGTAAGTAAACTGGTAAGTGGGTTTTATTCTGTACGATCAGTTGTGCCTCTTTGTTGTAGAAGGGTTCCAATCGATGAAGACCATGGAACAAACAACTTTAAGTGTGATAGAAGAGATACTGATTCGTTTAAAACGTTTTTATTTCTACAGCTGAACCCTAAGTGTACTAACAAAAACGAAATACAAAGAAATGTGTCTGTGAAATTTCGAACTCACGTCATTAAAAACAATTCATCAAAATTATTTCATAAACGTCTTGTTACTTTTAGCCACGAGATGGCGATATACGTCATCCAATAATCAAGTTACGTTCTGTGTTATCGATAAATGTTGTAAAGATTAATAGCTTTTATCGGCACAGGTTAAGTAACGTAGACCAAACATAAAATTAGATAACATACACATAAAGTGTGTAAATTTGAGTTTACAAAGCTGTGAATACTTATAACATAAATTAGTAAGGTTCATTTTCTAGTAATATTTCTTCCTTAGAGGTAGCTGTAAGATGTGTGTGCGTGCTAGAAATAATTGAATTATTTGTAGATAATTTAGCATTAAAATATAGAGTAATATTTAAACAGAAACCCATTTTACTTATGTGGTTAAATTTTTCGATGGATTAAAAATGAATTAGACAAGTAATACCTTAAAATTCTGAAAAAGACAAAAGAATGATAAAGTTTTTATATTTCGTTTAACAGTAATCTGCACAAACGTGTCGCATTCTTTTCCCGCCATGTTAAACCTTAAACACAACCAGTTTTTAGCCCTTACTCTTTCACAAAAATAAACTGACACCTACTAAAAGAAAAACTGAAAAACAAAGTAAGGGTCTGGCATGGCCAGGTGGGTTAAAGCGCCCTACTCGTTATCTGAGGGTCGCGGGTTCGAATTTCTGTCGCATCAAACATGCGTTTCAGCCGGGGTGTATTATAATGTTACGGTCAATCCCACTATTCGTTGGCCAAGAGTTGGCGGTGGGTGGTGATGACCAGCTGCCTTCCCTCTAGTCTTACACTGCTAAATTAGGGACGGCTAGCGCAGATAGCTCTCGAGTAGCTTTGCGCGAAATTCAAAAAACAAAACAAAGTCAAAAACAACACTTTAGCGACCTCTATAACGACGATTACGGGAATAACAATCTTTAGAATATTACGATATTAATACGCTGTAATATATTTACCATTACGTCGCTTTTCACATATTTTGCACTTTCACAGTAAATATTTTACAGCGGTGCGTAATGATGTACCACTAATCTAAATCCAGCTGTAACAGCACGTGCTCACCGTATTATTTCAAATATATTTTTGTGCATAATCTCGTCTTCTAATTAGCCAATAGAAAACATGCATGATTCGATTTCTATAATGGAGGTAGTCTTTCACTTAATATAAAACCGTTAGTGAATAACTATTTTTATTATTTAAACATTTTGTTTCTACAGGCCACCTTTTTTACATTAGCTAAGCCTCCAACCCCCAATGGATAACTTAATAAACAATCAAACTTCTGCTCGTTAGGTTTTGGTTTGTTTTGAATTTCGCGAAAAGCTACACAAGGGCTATCTGCGTTAGTCTCCCTAATTTAGCAGTGTAAGACTAAATAGAAGGGAGCTAGTCATCATCACCCACCGCCAACTATTGGGCTACTCTTTTACCAACGAATAGTGGGATTGACTGTACCATTGTAACGACTCCTTGGCTGAAAGGACGAGCATGTTTTGTGTGACGGGGATTCGACCCCGAGACCCTCAGCTTACGAGTCTTCTGTTCGTTAGGACTATACAAATAACTACTGGTCATATGTTGATGCCAATGTCATTTCCAAAGGTTTTTCGTTTATTCTTGTTTTGGCCTGTAAGCATGTGTTTGAAATATCTCCAAGTACTGCACAAACTAAACATTATGAATGGATCTTTTTAGAAACAACACGAAGCAGCGATAAGTGTGAAAAAAATCCGAGATTGGTGGGTTTCAGTTACGTTTATTATATTAGGCTTAAGTGAATATTAACAACTACAGTCACGTGTCTTGTGGTTTGGTTGAGTATTGAGTCCATTTGTTATATTAGGCTTAAGTAAGACTTAATGACCATAGTCACATTTGGTTGTTTGAGTAAATCATGTACGCTTGTAGAAGTGTTACAAACAGTGGATTTGCATAAAGATGCACATGGACTATCTGTGCTAGCAGTCCATAATTTTAGAGAGAAAGGAGCTAATCAACATCACCCATTGTCAACTTTTGAGCCAACTCCTGTCAAAACAAACCACCAGGTTTTATTTCCACTCTTATAAGACATTCACGACCCCTAAGAGTGAAGCGATGTTTGTTTCTTGTTGTTGTTGTTTTGTTTTTGCAGTGGGGGACACGAACCACGTAACCTCAACTTCACAGTCCAGCACGCTAGCCACTGGTCACGCTCGTACCTTCCTAGCAGCACTAATTACAAATGTAACGACTTAACAAATCATATTTTGTAGTGGGCCCAGCGAAGACAGCTCAAGAAGAAACCAATAAGAATTACTTAATGACTCCAGCGTTTTTAAAAACGCACAATAATTTATTGTATAAAGTTGAAGCAAAACAACAACAACAAAAAAAACACCCCACTATCTCCACTCGATTCGTAGTCTTAAGGTCGCGGATTCAAATCCCAGCCACATTAAACATGCTCGCCATTATAACCTTGGGGACGTTATAATGTTACGGTTAATCCCACTACTCGTTGGTAAAAGAGTAGCCCAAGAGTTGGCGGTGGATGGTAATGACTAGCTGCCTTCCCTCTAGACTTACACTGCTAAATTCATGACGGTTAGCGCAGACAGCCCTCGTGTACTTTTGCGCGAAATTCAAAAACCAAAACAAAATAAAAAAGGCGCCATGTAAAAAATTTATTTCCAGACCTTTAATTTCATGGCATGGGGACGTAAACTTTTATTTGAAATCATTTTGTTTTTAGCAATTTCTAACAATTCTCTAACGTTTAATTCTGTGCTTGATTTAACTTAAGTATTTGTACATTACCCCAATCAACACTATGTGACGTATTTCCGTTGGAAATGCCAACTGGTTTTATTAAATCCCTGCGCAGAAACTGTCAGTCGAATACATTAAACAGCTGATGCACATAATAATTTGTAAAGCTAAGTAACAAGGGACAATCAAACGAAAATAATTATCTGTAATGACAGTAATAACTAAACTAATTAACATTAATTATAATTAAAGTTAAAGGCAGAGTGTGTGTTTTTCTTATAGCAAAGCCATATCAGGCTGTCTGCTGAGTCCACTGAGGGGAATTGAACCCCTGATTTTAACGTTGTAAATCTGTAGAAATAATTATCTGTAATGACAGTAATAACTAAACTAATTAACATTAATTATAATTAATGCGAAATGTGCATGTGTGTGTGTGTGTTTTTCTTATTGCATAGCCACATCAGGCTATCTGCTGAGTCCACTGAGGGGAATTGAACCCCTGATTTTAACGTTGTAAATCTGTAGACTTACCGCTGTACTAGCAGAAGATAATGTGAAATGTAATGGCGGAAACAGTCGCTAAGGAAAAAGACATTGAACTGTGAAGTATTCGTGTGATTGTGAATTACTTGTTTGTCAGAGAGGACGGTTTTAGAGGTATTCTTATCTATAAGACGTATCCCCCCAACTAAGTCGGTATCAAGAGGGGATAAACGCTCTCAGGAGATAAATCGGGTATAATGGTAGTCTCGAAACAGGTTTGTGGTATCACTGAAACTCAATCTGGCATCAAATTTCATCTTTCTGACCCCTCCCCGGGATACTGGAGGCAACGAGGTTTGTTTTCGGTACCAACCCCACTTTGGTGAAGCAACTGGGGATAATGAAGGAGTTTTATTAATTCATTGGAACCTCCGTAATGCTAAAAGAGGGTTTTAAACCCCTTATTTTTCATAAGAATATACTTTCATTGTTTGCCAAAAAGTTTGAAGTGTATTCTCTAGAAATTACTGCAATGTATTAAAATTCCGTTTAAATCATGTGATCTATATTATTTCTTTCAGTGTATTAAAACTCCGTTTAGAAAATGTACCTAATAATTGTATTTAATAATTGTAATGTATTAAAACTTCATTTAGAGCATGTATTTTCCATTAATTCTTATAGTGTGTTAAAACACCGTTTAAAACGCGTATTTCTATTAATCATTTTAATTTATAAAAACTCAGTTTAAATGTATTCTAAAGAGAGTTGATATTGGTATTAAAACTTTATTGTAATTAAAGCCGTCTTTAGAATAAATTTTTAATTCAAGTGGGTTTCTTGTCATCAAGAAAAAATTTAGTTCAGACACATTGGACGTTAGGAATACTTACTTCGGGTTGGTGACGATTCCTCCTTGGATTTTTAAAATGATTGGAAGATAAACAGGAAGTAGTAAATTCCTTAATTTTTGTAACAGGAACTCGTCAACAAAAGTAGCTTAAAGTTTGGTGAAGATACTAGTCTGTAACTCAATGGTACTAATACTCTTCGGTGTAAAATGGTTTTATTATTGACAGTGACCAGTTATAACCTAACAATATGAAAACTACCTAAAGGTATTAGTCTGTAACCCAATGGTCTTGTTATTGAGAGTGACCAGTTATAACTTAGCGATACGAACACTACCTGAAGGTACTAGGCTGTAACCCAATGACATTGAAAATGACAACATGGCGGCATCGGTCTTTTCTCAGTAATTAATAAACTGTGGTATTATATGTTTTATTACGGCACTAATTTGTAACGTATCTTAGTATTTATAGTCTGACCAGACTAATAGGAAATCTGAGTGTTTCAACGAATTTAACTACTACTACATTTTTCACTTTCGAAATTTCAACAGTAAACTTGTATTTTACTGAAAGAAGGGATTATTTGTACACGTTTCTCTCACTTAGAAGTAATAAAGATGAAATATAGGCGCAAGCTATGGAACACTTTTATGTCAATGAAACGTCACGAAGTGCAACTGTTTACCAAATTAACAACTGAAGACAGAGGACCCATTGTCTCATCACACTTTACAAACGACAATGTCAAAGACTTCGAAAGTGGCCATCAAAGAAGGTCGCGACTGTCGTGGCTTGAGAAACGCCGAATTAAACAGACTCGCAAACGTTTTAAAACTGTTATGGATATTTCGATTAGTCTTTCAACGTACAGCTACGACTCACTTAATAACCCTTTTAGAGGATGGAACACGGAGTTCTTATAAATCCGATAATTTTGGTTGAATCTAAGCAGGAATTTGTTCAAGTTCAGTACGTCATAAAATATTTACATCCAGTTATTTTCATAAAGTTATTGTAAATGTTCTTTTATGTAATAGCATTTCATCGTCTTCGTAGATGTTTTGGAATGTAAAACACAAGGGTTATTAGTCCTAGCTCACGGTAGCATTAGTAACACCTATAATATCCAAAACGTCCCTTTGTCAGCACCATCTAACCCAACTGAAAAAGAACGGTTTTCCAGTGAAAGAAAACACCTGATATTTTTCGCAAGATGACGCCTTCATTGTTACTTATCCTTAAAGTACGAGTTCTGTATCTCAGTTCACATTCGGGCGGCGGTTCCTCCGCGTTCGAGGCCATACTGTCTGTCCACCAGTGGTTTCACCTGCTAAGTTATGCAACAGTTCAGAATGGTTTCCTAGAACAGGGCCATTGAAGGAAACTTCAGAGTTGCTGCTAAAACCGTTGTCCCGTTTCAGAAACCTAAAACACTTTCTCAACCTTTTCCGTCGGAACATTTTGCTCGCTAGGGGTTTTCCCTTTTTGTTAAAACCTAAATACCACTCTTTCCTCTTCCTGATGGACCGAAATATGGAAAAATCACGTTCCAATATTTCTTCGAATAAACAACGAACATGGTCACCGCTGCACTGAAAAGGTCGAAATAAAAACAATAAAAACCCAAACAGAGATAATTAAAGGCAGAGTATTAAAATCACAACACGCACTCATTAAAGGCAGAGTGCTAAAAATCACAACATGAACTCATTAAAGGCAGAGTGTTAAAAATCACAACACGAACTCGTTAAAGGCAGAGTGTTAAAATCACAACACGCACTCATTAAAGGCAGAGTGTTAAAATTACAACACGAACTCGTTAAAGGCAGAGTGTTAAAATTACAACACGAACTCGTTAAAGGCAGAGTGTTAAAATTACAACACGAACTCGTTAAAGGCAGAGTGTTAAAATTACAACACGAACTCGTTAAAGGCAGAGTGTTAAAATTACAACACGAACTCGTTAAAGGCAGAGTGTTAAAATTACAACACGAACTCGTTAAAGGCAGAGTGTTAAAATTACAACACGAACTCGTTAAAGGCAGAGTGTTAAAATTACAACACGAACTCGTTATCAACTTTATTATCATTATTTTAGTTTCCGTTCGCTTTAATTGAAAAAAACCTAACAAAACACATTAATATTAAACACAGATCGAGGGACTGCGGTGTTAAAACTTTCGCGCGTCAAAGTAAAACACAAGAAGTTAAATTCCGTTACGTAATGATGGGTTTTAACCTGAATTTTTGTGACTGTAATTACTATACAAAGCCTTTTTGTCTTTATCTTAAAACAAAATAATCAATATGTGAAGTAGCAAGAAGCCGCATAATTAAGAAAAACAAACAATAACGTTAAATAAATGTACTAAGCTAAAAACAACACGTGAACAAAAAACATTATGAAGCAAAAAGTGTTACATGTTAAAAAAAAACAAGATATATAAATAAACAAGTAATAAAAACAGATTTAAAATTAGCGTAACAAAGTATGTTTAATATCAAGTTACGGATATCCTAAAGATATTCTTATCGTATATCGCTGATGATATGGACCTACAGTGATATCTAGGGATATGAACATTAGTGAGAAAGGTTGATTTACGGGTAGCGTCACGCAACCTGGCGGTGACTAAAAACGTTGCTGAAATACACCCTCGGCTAGTGTTGAGAAAAAGACAACTGTATTCTATATCTCTACCAATGACTCGTATAACTGACTTCAAAGCTGCCGGCAAGTTTCGCGCCACCAAGCTCTCAGGTTGTGATGCATCAACCGCCGATGAGAACAGAACAAAAACATGGCGGTGGTAACTAGTGGTTTAGCATTGAATGAAATCTGTTCTTGTTATCTCTTCTTTCACGTCCGAAAGGACCTCACACACAGAGAGTTCGATTTTTTTTTTCTCTCTCTACCGTGTTGTAGAATCCTGCTAATCAGTTGTCTAGTGTAAATGTTTAAATTCTACCATGTTTCCTATTTACCAATAACGTATAACCTAACGTATTAATATTATTGCAAACATACATTGCGTAGCGTATTGTTACTGCATTAGTAATATTATATGTATTATTGTAACTGGATTGTTATCGTATAATATTACGTATTATATTTTTAACCTAAACGTATTTATTCGCTATCATCACGCTGTCTTTTTATGTATTAAAGTCGACTCTGCAAACATTTCTAGTTGATCACACCAAACTATTGACTAGAGTAAGTCAATGAACTACCATCACATGCAATACTATTTGTATTGACGAAGTGTACTGGCATGCCATGAGTTTCATTGTACTGATGTATACCTTGGTTGTAATTATAACTGTTGTTGTACTGGTATGTAGTGTCTTTCATTGTCATGATATGTTTTGTCCTCTATGGTGTGTATATATCATGACTATCATTAAACAGAGATATCATAACTGTTACTATACTGATATTTAATGTCCTTCATTGTGCTAGCATGCCGTTTTTTTTCATTTTGTGATGTTTTCTTTTATTGTTTGACATATATTGTGGCTTTAATTATTTTTAGATGTCATTACTGTTATTGTACTGGTATGTCGTTTCTTCCATTTTATGATATATTTTGTCTTTCACTGTGGTATGTTGCTTCTTCCATTGCGTGATATGGTTCGTCTTTAATTATTACAGGTTTAATTATTCTGACATGTCATGACTGTTACGGTACTGGTATGTGTGTGTCTTATTTTTCATTGTGCCGATATGTTATGAATTTTATTGTGTTGCTTTGTTATGACTTCCACTCTACTTGTATGACGTGATTTGTCATTGTGTTGATATGTTATGACTTCCACTGAACTTGTTTCACGTGTTTTGTCACTGTGCTGATATGTTATGACTTCCACTGAACTTGTGTCCTGTGATTTGTCACTGTGCTGATGTGTTATGACTTCCATTGAACTGGTCACGTGATTTGTCACTGTGCTGATGTGTTATGATTTCCATTGAACTTGTGTCACGTGATTTGTCACTGCACTGATGTGTTATGATTTCCATTGAACATGTTCCACGTGTTGTTTTGTTTTTGTTTTTTTTTAATTTCGCGCAAAGCTACTCGAGGGCTATCTGCGCTAGCCGTCCCTAATTTAGCAGTGTAAGACTAGAGGGAAGGCAGCTAGTCATCACCACACACCACCAACTCTTGGGCTACTCTTTTACCAACGAACAGTGGGATTGACCGTCACATTATAACGCACCCACGTTTTTATTGACTTCCACTGAACTTGTATCATGTGATTTGTCACTGTGCTGATATGTTATGATAGAGAGAGAAGTTACTGATTTTATTTTACTTACCGTTATTTTATAAGCACACCTAAATGTTCATTGAATTGCACAAACCTAAAACACTGCTGCATTATCATACCTTGATTCATTTTAATAAATGTATAGATAAATAATAATAGTTATAAATAAACAGTCGGTGTCAAAATTGAATAATCATATACAAAGAAAATAATATCGTTAGTCATTCTTACCCTAAATCGTGTTTTTAAAACGAGTTAAATAAAACTGGCAGTAACTTAAAATTCAGTTATTAAATGTGGTTCACACTATAACATTTGTTATTCATTAAAATAATGATACACATATATAGAGAACCTCGACCTCCTTTGGTTGGGTGAGCTCTGTCTGGTATTAAGCGAAAGGGTCGCCCGCTGGTACAGCGGTAAGTCGTATGGATTTACAACGCTAAAATCAGGGGTTCGATTCCCCTCGGTGGATTCAGCAGATAGCCCGATGTGGCTTTGCTATAATAAAACACACACACATTAAGCCAAAGGTCTCGTCGGTACTAAATATAGCAGAGGTGATGTACTTGACTTATTATGTTCTCCCCTAATTTCACTTATTGACTCTTAAAATTTTGTAATACTGTTTGTTTGTGTGTGTGTGTGACATAAGCTTAATATGTGGTATTGGAGTAGGCCATTTGGGTCTCACGAAGACGATTACAGTTAGGCCTACCTTTGTTCTGAATTGAAAGGCTTTGAAAATCGTTCTGTGAATGTGTTTGTTGCTATATTGTTTTAAGTGCTGCCAGGGGTCTCTAAATTTGTAGTCTCAAAATAGAGTCGTATGGGGAAAAAAGACTTGGGGATATGCTGCCCTAGAGGTGTCAGATGGCGAATTTCTATAGTTGTTTTATGGATAGACAAACCTAGGAAAACGTTCGTTCGCTTCTTTGTGGGTATTTGGGTATGTTAATTTTTGAATACCCAGGAGGGTCAGGTGCACAAGACCTCTTCCTCCATCCCTAACTTTCATGTCGGCTACTAGTTATCATTTGTTGCTGTGTAAACTTTGGGCCAGAGTATCCCACAGTACTCAGGGCAATGTCCATATATTGTCTTGATTTGCCCTTTTTTTCCCCATAATTATAATATTTTTTATTTCTATTTCATTTTTATCTTTTTTCAATATTTCTATTATAATAATAAAATAAAAGAAAGGAAAGAAGAAAGAAAAAAATAATAATAAAATACAACTAGTTTTAAGTGTCTAGTGCGTGGTGGTCAGCTTGATCTATATTTCTTAAATATATATTTATAGGAGAGAGGTACTTACGACTATGTTTATCATGTAATTAGCATCTGTCGAGATTACACAATAAATCATTATTATGCCAATTCTTATTAAAATAATTCAGTGTATTATACAAGAGTCTTTCAGATATTGTTTCTGTGTTTACATACTTGTGCACGAGAAAACGTTGTTATTATTTATACCTCTGTTTCAAAGTTGCGCCCACACACGCATATGAAAAAAACGACGTGATGAAATAGAGTTACTGTAATAGAGTTACTCTCCAACCCCACTCTTCCCAAAGCAAACGCATCCTGATTACATAGACCTTGTTAAGGATTGCAGCAAACATAAATGGAGAATGACTTTAATTTCGTATTTAATTCACCAAACTCTGTTTTACAATGCATAGAATTCTGAGTTAATCGACATTAAATTAAAACCTAAAATATTAAAAAATTTAGTAAAGCGCCGATAGGTGATTTTCGGTCAAATACCTTAATATCCTGGACCATGTAACTTAAAAGTTATATGTCAGTGTCGAAACAATATTGCTGTAACTAGGCCATTAAAGGGGCGACAGTTGTGGCAATTTCTTCTTGATGGCAAAAAGGAATTGACCTAACCGACAGGTGGCATTTCTTACAACAGCCGAATCCTGCCAAACAAGGCAGTGTACAGACAGCTACGTGAATTATGCCAGCAAGAAAGGAATGACATCGTTCACTATAGTAAAGTAATGTGTACATTTGACCCCAGCCGAGCAAGTCGCCTCCTGGCCAGCAGGGGGCACCACCTGCTGCTTCATATGTCATTCTCGTGCCTGTTCGATAAGGTAGCAAATATCAAGTGCTTGTTGCAACTCCTGCAATCAGCGACATCTAACTTCATGCACTAATTTTGGAAACAAATGTTTGCGAGTTCGGAACTTGAGTGAAAAATATCCATTTAAAAAAAAATAATATCACATCATATGTTGTTTGTTTAATAAACAAGAAAATCATCTATTACGTTGACAATGCACCTTCACAGCAACGATGACTGAAAAATTCGTCTGTCTGGTTTTTAATTTCGCGCAGATAGCTCTCATGTAGCTTTGCGCGAAATTCAAAACAAAATAAACAAACTCTTTTACCAATGAATAGTCGAATTGAGCATCACATTGTAATACCCCCCACAGCTGAAAGGTCGAATATGTTTGGTTGGACGAAGCTTCGAAGCCACGAACTGCAGACTGCGAGTCGAGCGCCCCCTAACCACTTGGCCATAGTGGGCTAACTAATGAATAACAGTGTAATCTCTTTTTTTTTTCAGTAACATGAGTTAAATAACAGTAATAACACTAAATAAACAGGAATACACACTGGTAGTCACTGTGATCAAAGGGGAAAACGTTATCCAAATTTAAGTGTTTGATATTTTTTACCAGAAAGGCCACCTAGACAACCTTCTGGTCAAAGTGCAACTATCCCTAAATTAGCGTTGTAAACCATTGGAAGAGCTATCATTTAACAGTATCGGAAGTCTGTTATACGACTTTACTATTGTTGACTACTTCAAGTATAATGCCTCTAAAGTCACGTTCAGCTGCATATTGTGGTTCGAAACGTAAATTCTTTCGGGAAGCAGTCTAGCATGTTAATCACTTGCTACGTACGGCTGGCTCTCCAAATATAGTATTCGTGTCTTACCAAGATGTATGTAATATTTGAAAACATTACAATAAAAAAACAAAGTTTGTTGTATCAGTCAGTGTTGCAATTAGTAATGCCACTACAGTAATTGTAACGGTTAAAACAACACGCAATTTGTAATGCCATTATAGTAATTGCAACAGTTAAAATAACAAGTATTTTGTAATTTTACTACAGTAATTGTAACGTTCTTGACCACAAAATATTTTTGTTTATTTGTTTTTCGAATTTCCCACAAAGTTACACAAAGGTAATCTGTTCTAGTCGTCCCTAATTTAGCAGTATAAGACTAAAAGGAAGGCAGTCAGTCGTTACTACCTACCACCAACTCTCGGACTACTCTTATAGTGGGATTGGCCGCACACGATAACGCTCCCATGGCTGAAAGAGCGAGCACGTTTGATGTGACGAACCCGCGACTCTAAGATTTCAAGTTGAGCGCCCCCAATCTCCTGGCGATCACAAAAGAAACCGAGCGAAGAAAACATTACAAGTAAATATTGAGATTTCAAATATTCGAACTGATAAAATAATTATATTAATTCAGATCTACTGAAATATTTTGGTACGGTTACTGTTAAGCACGAAGTTACGTATCGAAATCTGATTTTTAGCGAGGTACACCTGTAGAATTACTGTGAGGGCGGACTCTTTGTCTTCATATGCAAAGCTGAACAATGGGTTATCCGTACTGTGTCTACCTTAGGGATAGATTCCCGAATTTGTAATGACGATTTGTTTGTTTGTGAATTTCGCACAAAGTTACTCGAGAGCTATCTGTGCTAGACGTCCCTAATTTAGCAGTGTAAGACTAGAGGGAAGGCAGCTAGTCATCACCACCCACCGCCAACTCTTGAACTACTCTTTTACCAACGAATAGTGGGATTCACCGTAACATTATAACGCCCCCACGGCTGAAAGGGCGAGCATGTTCGGCGCGACGGGGATGCGAACCCGTGACCCTCAGATTACGAGTCGCACGCTTTAACACGCTTGGCCATGCCGGGCCACTAGCCATCATCACCCACCGCCAACTCTTGGGCTACTCTTTTACCAACGAATAGTGGGATTCACCGTCACATTATAACGCCCCCACGGCTGAAAGGGCGAGCATGTTCGGCGCGACGGGGATGCGAACCCGTGACCCTCAGATTACGAGTCGCACGCTTTAACACGCTTGGCCATGCCGGGCCACTAGCCATCATCACCCACCGCCAACTCTTGGGCTACTCTTTTACCAACGAATAGTGGGATTCACCGTCACATTATAACGCCCCCACGGCTGAAAGGGCGAGCATGTTCGGCGCGACGGGGATGCGAACCCGTGACCCTCAGATTACGAGTCGCACGCTTTAACACGCTTGGCCATGCCGGGCCACTAGCCATCATCACCCACCGCCAACTCTTGGGCTACTCTTTTACCAACGAATAGTGGGATTCACCGTCACATTATAACGCCCCCACGGCTGAAAGGGCGAGCATGTTCGGCGCGACGGGGATGCGAACCCGTGACCCTCAGATTACGAGTCGCACGCCTTAACACACTTGGCCATGCCGGGCCCTTGTAATGACAAGTATATAAACAAATACAGCTCAACACAGATACGTTAAACCCATCAATGTCCAGAAATGAAGAACGAGGCCTTGTGTTTAAAAGTGTCCGGCTGCGGAGCGAAGGGTTTGGGGTTTAAGACTCGGTGCTGTCAAACATTTTAAGTGTTCGAAGCGAGATAAAAATCACAGTTAGTCCTCTTATTCAGCTTAAAGTGTCGAAAAATACATCATAACAATGAATGATACTCTCCGGTCAGTTGTCCAAAATTGGGTATATTTATACCCGAATCCTTTTGGGGCCTGACCGTCTAACATAAACGCGTTTAAGCTTACAAACTTAAATTATGGTATCCACGAGATGATTATTTACCTAAACTAGTATGCTTGAATAATAAAAATTAAATGCTAGTTCTTAAGAATATATCTTAAGACGAGCGTTAGACTCTTAAAATAAATTTTTACGGAATATATTACAGATTTCCTGGAGGGACAACTGTCAAGAATATTGATAAAGAAGAATCAACTTTAATACATTTTACATACAATAAATATTTTAAAGATTTGTATAAGTTCGTAACGCGCGAAATTTCAAATTAGAAAAACGATTTTCAACGAATTGGTTGGCTTTAATTGTTATGAATTTCGCGCAAAGCTACAGGAGGGCTATCTCTTCCAGCCGTCTCTAATAATTTAGCAGCGAAAGATTATAGGAAAAACAGCTAACATATCATCAACAAATTGGGGGAAGAAGTAATATCACCTGATTTAAATCACGAATTGGATTAGATTGGAATTGGTCTGTCATTGTTTCTAGGTTTTTGATGTAAAAAAACATCCAGAAATTTCCACAAATACAAATCTGGGTTTTAAATCCTTCAAAGGCTAGAAGGAAGGAGTGGCTCTATAATCTTTGGGCCCCGGCATGGCCAGATGGTCACGGTGCTCGACTTACACTCTGAGGGTCCCGGGCTCCAATCCCTGTCACCAAGCATGTTCGCCATTTCACCCGTGGGGGCGTTATAGATTGACGATCAATCCCACTATTCGTTGGTAGAACAGTAGCCCAAAAGTTGGCGATGGGTGGAGATGACTAGCTGCCTTCCCTCTAGCCTTACACTACTAAATTAGGGACGGCTATCAAAGATAGTCCTCGTGTAACTTTACGCGAAATTAAAAACAAAGAAATTAACAAGCTGTAATCTTTGCTGATTCATAGATCATTTGTATCGATGATGAATAATTTACAATTTTTAATTCTAATTTTGGTTTTTTCAAAGTCTGTATAAATAATTAGATATATATATGTATGTATATATCATAATTTCAGTTGTACACATCGGTTGTATAAAAGAAATAGTTGTAAGGGAAAGAGAGAGAGAGACAGAAAAAAAAAAGGATATTTTCCAACGCGTTTGAAACACTCTTGAAGTAGACAGTTTGATAACAGACTCACCATAGCTATGGGTTTGCCTTTATTATTGAAACACAAGTAGAGGTTTGTTCGATTCTCCCGTATGGTGAAACCTGTTTTCCCCTTGAAAGTTTTTGATTCGAAGACTAGCGTTACTGAAAAATAACAGAAACGAAACAATCAGTTTTTGAATAAATATAAACATTTACAAAAATAAACAAACACCTCACATCTTTAGAAATTTTCGCACTAATTTCATTCTTAGCTTATATATAGCGAATGGAAGTAACGTTATTCAACGTGTTTTATTACAGTAATAACTATACGTATCTTACCCCAATGGAAAGCGGTAAGTCTACGGATTTACACCAGTAAAATTACAGTTGGAACCCTCTCGGTGGACACAGTAGAGAGTCTACTTTAATTTTATTATAAAAAACACATACTCTCTCTAGCTTGCTCCCCTCAGTGGCTCAGCGGTATGTCTGCGGACTTAACAAGGCTAAAAACTGGATTTCGATACCTGTGGTGGGCAGAGCACAGATAGACCATTATGAAGCTTTGTGATTAATTCAAAACAACAACAACGACTCTCTTGCTTTCGAAGTCAACTTAAGGTTCTATCAATACGCTGAAGACACGCAGATACAACTCGATAGATTGTAATAAGGTCAACGTTTAGTTTTCTTTCTTTTTTTCGGTTTTTACACTTGGCACATTTAAATTATTCTTACATCAACATAACATGCACAGACTCAAAAACTAGGCACATACTCACGTTTAACCAGGACATTGGTAATTTCAAGAAACAGAAGACGAAATAAAAGCATATTAAAATTAAAGTATTCCTAGAAGACTTTAATCTAACGACGGCGGCGTCTTTCAAAAGTCACCAGGACTGCATTTATACAACACTGTATGGCACGAGAAAGCTAAGACCTGCGAATCGTATGAAACACTGAAATGTCTGTCCTAAGAGAATAAAATAATGTGGGAAACTAGAGGGCACTGAGTGCGCCATCACGAAGAGGAAAGAAACCATGGAACGAGACATACATAAAGTACTAAGTTAACTATTAAACATGGAATTAAAAGTAGAGCAAAAGTTTACAAAACGAAAAAGAAATAAGCGATAGTGAATATAATGGAAATAAGAAAAAAATATATAATATTAATATGAATGAATAGACAATAGTGAATTATTTTAATATAGAAAATTAAACAATAGTGAATTATATTAATATGAAGGAATACACATCCTGAATTATATTAATATGAAGGAATAAACATCCTGAATTATATTAATATGAAGGAATAAACAATACTGAATTATAATAAGGAGTAAACAATACTGAACTATAATAATAAAAAGGATAAACAATTATATTAATATGAATAAATAAACAATACTGAAATGTATTAATATGAAGGAATATACAATAGTGAATTGTAATAAAAAGAAATAGCAATATTGGATTATAATAACAACGAATAAACAATACTGATTTATATAATGTAATGGAATAAACAACACAGAATCATATTAATATGAAGTAATAAACAATACTGAATTATATTAATAGGAAGGAATACACAATACTGAATTATAATAATATGAAGGAATAAACAATACTGAATTATATTAATATCAAGGAATAAACAATACTGAGTTTAAAATCTAGGGATAAAGAACACTGAAATATAATAGCAAGGAATAAACAATATAGAGCTACAATAACAAGGATAAAGAATACTGAATTATATTAATATGAATGAATAAAAATACTGAATTATAATAGAAATAAATAAATAATACTGAATTATAATAGGAAGGAACAAACAATACTGAATTTTAATAAGAAGGAATAAACGATAGTGAGTTATAATAGCAAGGAATAAACAATAAAAAATTATAATAAGAAGCAATAAACAATACTGAATTATAATAATAAGGAATAATCAATACTGAATTATATTAATATGAAGGAATAAACAATACTGAATCATAACAACAAGGAATAAACAATTCTGAAATATAACAACTAGGAATAAACAATACTGAATTATAATAGCTAGGAATAAACAATACTGAATTATAATGGCTAGGAATAAACAATACTGAGTTATAATAACAAGAAATAAACAATACTAAGTTATAATAACAAGAAATAAACAATACTAAGTTATAATAACAAGGAATAAACAATACTGAATGATATTAATATGAAGAAAAGAACTAATTATAATAACTAGGAATGAACAATACTGAAATGTAATAGGTTGTTGGTTGCAGGTGGAATTGTTGTCGAAGTTGTCTTGTTTCTGGTAGTTGTTTTCCGTTATTTTTAGTTTGGGTTTAGTGGATCGCCATGCTTCTAGCTAGGTATTCCAGACAGATTTTCACTTCGATGGATTGAATATTTCTTGTTCTTACTGCAACGTTTAGATCTTTGTTGAATAAATGTATTTCTTTATTGTTTAATTTTAGGTCGGATCTGTTAATTACGACGTTTGTTGGTTGGTTGTCGTGTTGGCTTCGTTTTTGTTGTTGACACCTTAATTTATCTAGTTTTTTGTTCTGGTGGGCCTTCTTTTCCTTGTCCTTCTTAACGTTCAGTTGATTGATATTGCATTGTCTGAGTCCGCTAATGTCTGGTTGAATGCAGCAGGCCAGTTGACAGTCTAGATTCATTTTTTTCTGCAGGTCTTTAGTTTTTATATTTCGAGTTTAACATGGCTTTTCATAGTGTTTTCTGGAAATTATGGATAAGGTTTGCTCACTGGTTAAAATTCTTCGATAGTTTTATCTTCAAAAATTAGGGATTAGTTTTTCTTTCTTCACTGTTGGATGAAATAAATGTCATTTCTTCTATAGGATGATTTGTAAAGTTTCTCAGTTTCATTAGGGTTGCATGAGCGTGTATGGTTAACAATGACGTAATATAGGTAAGCTCAGGAATAATGGAGTTTAAACAGATAACACAGTAGAAAAAGAAATACAAAAGACTTACACTTCTCGTATAATCGCCGAGGTAAAGTAATTCTTGATGACGAGAAACACACCTGAAATAAGAATGTATCTCAGAACGGCTGGTATGGGTATTAACACTTTTATTGATAAGCAGAGAACAACGTTTCGACCTTCCGAGATCATCTTCAGGTTAACAAACAGGGTTTGCATATGACAGTTGCCATAAACATGTCTTAGGGACGAGAGTATAAACGGGTAAGGGATTGTAGGGGTGTTGCAGTTGGATATTAGATAATCAATTAGTATAGGTATGAAGAAGTTTCTTTATACTGGATTAATTTTGACTTTAGTTGATGTATAAGTGGGGTTTATTTGATTTTGCGTTTGTTTATTCCTGTATTTCTACTTAGAAACTGCGTGTTTTCTATGGTTGTTGTGTTTGACTTGCAATGTTCAAAAACGTGTAAAGGTGTTTTTATCGTGTTATTTAAATCTAGTTTCCATATTTTTGCTTGTTTCTCCAACATAAAACACGTGGCAGCAAAGTAAACGTAAAAAAAACAACAACCGCACACAAAAATATATTAATTATAGAAACGATAAATTAATTATAATTATTAATTATAATTAAATATTTATAACTGGTAATTTTATAAATCAGTGTTGTTTATTCTTTCATATTAATATAATTCAGTATTGTTTATTCTTTCTTATTATACGTAATTCAGTGCTGCTTAATCTTTCATATTAATATAATTCAGTATTGTTTATTGCTTCTTATTATAATCAGTATTATTTCTTCCTTCTTATTATAATTCAGTATTGTTTATTCCTTCATTTTAATATAATTCAATATTATTTTTCCAGCTTATTACAATCCAGTATTGTTTAATCGTTCTTATTATAATTCAGTATTGTTTATTCCTTAATATAATTCAGTATTCTTTATTTGTTCTTATTAGAATTCAGTATTGTTTATTTGTTCTTATTAGAATTCAGTATTGTTTATTTGTTCTTATTAGAATTCAGTATTCTTTATTCATTCAAATCAATATATAATTCAGTATTGTTTATTTGTTCTTATTATAATTCATTATTCTTTATTTGTTCTTATTATAATTCAGTGTTCTTTGTTCATTCAAATCAATATATAATTCAGTATTGTTTATTCCTTCTTACTATAATTTAGTATTTATTAAATTTTTGTTCATATAATTCAGTATTGTTTGTTCTTATTATAATTCAGTATTGTTTATTTGTCCTTATTATAATTCAGTATTGTTTATTTGTTCTTATTATAATTCAGTATTCTTTATTTGTTCTTATTATAATTCAGTATTCTTTATTTATTCTTATTATATTGTTTATTCCTTCTGACTATAATTTAGTATTTATGAAATTTATGTTAATATAATTCAGTATTGTTTATTCCTTCTGATTATAATTTAGTAAAGCTTATTTCTTATCATAATTTATTATTGTTTATTCCTTACTATTATAATTCAGTATTGTTTATTCCTTACTATTATAATTCAGTATTGTTTATTCCTTCTGATTATAATTTAGTAAAGCTTATTTCTTATCATAATTTATTATTGTTTATTCCTTACTATTATAATTCAGTATTGTTTATTCCTTCTGATTATAATTTAGTAAAGCTTATTTCTTATCATAATTTATTATTGTTTATTCCTTACTATTATAATTCAGTAATGTTTATTCCTTGCTATTGAGTATTATTTTATATAGAAGAAACAAGTAGAAAAAAGGAATATAGAATAAAAGAACACAACAGAAAACACCTCACATGTTTTTGAACACTGGAAGTAAATAAGCACAACATAATCACAGAAAACGCCCAGATACTAAGTAGGAAAACAAATATTAGGAAACGCAAAATCAAATAAGCCCTACTTATACAGCAACTAAAACCATGATTAGACGAATATAAAGAAACACCTCCACAGCTTTACCAATTCATAACATAATATCCAACACACCTAAATCCTGTTCACCTTTACACTCTCGTCTCTAAGACAAGTTTCCAGCAACGGTCACTTACAAGCTCTCTTTCTTAACCTGAAGTTGATACAAGAAGATCGAAACGTTATTCTCTGGTTGTCAATAAAAGCGTTAATACCCAAACCAGCCGTTTTGAGATATATTCTTATTTTAAGTGGGTTTCTAGTCATCAAGAATTACTTTGCCACGGCGATCATACGAGATGATTTGTTTTGTTTTGAATTTCGCGAAAGCTACACGAGGGCTATATCTGCATTATGCCATTCTTAACCGTACACGCTCGTGCAATCCCAACAAAACTAGCAGTCGGTAATTTAGCAGTTTAACACTAGAGGGAAGGCAATTAGTTATCACCAACCACCGCCAACACTTGGGCTACTCTTTTACCAAAGAATAGTGGGATTGACCGTCACATTATAATGCCCCTGCAGCTGAAAGTGCAAGCACTTTTGGTATGACGGGGATTCGAACCCGCGACCCTCGGATTACGACTCGAGGTGCCTTAACCACCTGGCTATACCGAGCCGAAGAGAAAGTGACAAATAAATTTGATATTCTGATATTAAAGTGTATTGATATGTTTATATACTGAGTTAGTCAAAGGATATGCACTCAAGAAGCGAACATTACGAGTCGCACGCCTTAACACGCTTGGCCATGCCGGGCCTCGAAGAATTTTAACCAGTGTACAAACATTATCTATAATTTACAGGAACAAACTACTAAAGGCCATGTTAAACTCGAAATATAAACTACTAAATGAATCTAGAATATCAAATGGCGTGCTGTATTCAACCAGACATTTATGGACTCATACAATGTAATATCAATTGACTGAACAGTAAGAACGACAGGGAAGAGAAAGTCCGCCACAACAAGAAACAAGATAAGGTGCCAACAACAAAAACGACGCCGACACGATGAACAACCAACAAACGTTGCAATTAACAAATTCGACCTAAAATTAAGCAATGAAGAAGTACATCTACTCAACAAAGGACTCAACTTCACAATAACACCAAGAAATATTCAATCCATCGAAGTAAAAACCTGCCTGGAATACCTAGCTAGAGCCTGGTGATCCACTCAACCCAAACTGAAATTAACAAGAAAACAACGGAAAACAACCACCAGAAACAAGACAGCTTCGACAACAATTCCACCGACAACCAAGAACCTATCTTTCTAGGTAGAATTTAAGACATCTATATCCCCGAAACACCTCAAAACAGTATCTTAAACAACATTTTCAAAGAATTTTCACAGAAAACTATCAACAAAATTTCACAGAAAAGAAAACTAAATCCAGCCTCACACAAAAGATATTAATTCTATAAACAACTTAAAACAAGACAAAAACATCGAAATTCTAAAAGCAGATAAAGGCAATGCTACAGTTATAATGAACACAAATGAATACATTCAAAAATTGAACATCTTATCCGACACAAAGAGACGTAAACGACTAAACACAGGGCAAAGAAAAACACACGAAATCCAATTAAACGAAATACTACTATAAATGAGAAAAACCGACACAACTCAATTACAATAACAAGAGAAACAAACAATATGGAATTATATATATCAGGAAAAAACGAGTGAACAATACTGAGTTATAATAATAAAAATAATAAATACTCAATTACATAATAGGAAAAAAGAGTGACCAAAACTGAAGTACATAATATAAAGAAAGAGTGAACAACACTGAATTATATAATAGGAAGAACTAATTAACAATACTGAGGTAATGCCTGTACCTGGAACCATAGGAAGTGGATCTTGAGATTTGTTGTAATGTACGTGATGGACAGAGATGGGTGTTTACGTTGATTCATCAACTTTTTTAACCATGTAGGTCAAAAGACTTTTCATTTGTTTTGATAACGATACTTTTGGAGGCACAGAGAGATATGTCTACACTCCCACTGTAGTAGTGGAACGAAGTGCAGCAGCATACGTCCAAGATGAAGTGATGGACAGCAACTTTCGAGCCTCAATATAAGTAATGTTATGAATCGTTTACAAACGCTGAACCTTTTTCATTCCAACCATTTAGGGCAAAAACGAAAGTATGACGGGTGAGAGCAATTGCAACTGACGCAATAAGGGTCCGTTTCACACTCATAGGCATCATGGTCCTTGCCACCACAACGAGCACACGTTAGGGAACCACGACACGAACCGCTGACACTGTAAACATTGGAGAGGGTTTGGTTATATGGCTGCACCCTGCAATTAAGGTAACCTTCCTTAATGAAGGCAGGTAGACGTGGTGATGTAAATGTCAGAACGAGGATACTGGTCAGCATCGTAATTCTATCTTTGCGAGTGGAGATACGCCTCACTGCAGAAACTTCTTGAGTGGAGAAACCAGCAAGAATCTCTAACTCGGGGATGTTCTTCAAATCCCTCTCAACAATAACTCCTCGTGATGAATTCAAAGAAGCATGAGGTGTAATCTCAATAGGTATATCCCAATTGCCTTTGAATGCAAGAGGAGTTCACTGTGTTAAAATGTGGATGTTTCCACCGATATGTCACCAGAGCGAGGCTTCTTTACTGACTTTGGAGAGGCAGCAAGTCCCTCTAGTCCAGTAGTTTTTAACCTTGTTAGAGGTACTTAACCCTGGAAGTTTCGTACTTGCATTCACTGAACCCTTCGTAATTGGAAAAATAAAATATGATTTTTTCAAATTCAAAACATAAGTGGATATTTTATTAGTGCTCAAAATGAACCATGCGTTAATTGCACACAATATCACTATGTTCAAAGAACAAAACGAACAAAACACGAATTTCACACAAATACAAAAACATAATTCAATGAATATTTACTGCAAATCAATGTGACTTTTGCTGTTGCCTTTCAGAGACAAGTTCAGAAATGCGCGGCTTCACCTTGGCAAGTCCCACTCTCATATCATTTTCGCAACAAAGTATTTTCCTTTTCTTCGTTTTTATGTCTACCATCCCCGAAAAGGATTGCTCGCAAAGATACGTTGTAACAAACGGTATGAATATCTCAAGGGCTTTCTTAGCAATAAGAGGGTACGCTACGATTTGGTGAAACCAAAACGTTGAGAGCGTTGTTGTTTTGAAAAGTTGCTGTTGAACCTGGCTTTGCTGAAGTTCAATGATTTCGTCGAGGTATTCATCATTGGCATCTGCTGTCGCAACCCTAAACGTGAACGGCTGTCTCAACCATGGTGGATATAACTCTCTGGTGGGGAAGTATCCGTCGAGAGACTTTGCGAACTCATCTAAGACCATGGCAATTGCTTGCTTCAGTTCCCCGGGTACAGAAATGTCTCCGATTTCAGACACATATTCGATCTTACTTACACAGTTGTCCAGCAGAGGAAAGTTTGCGAAGTTATCATTCTATGTTCGTCGTTTCCATAAAGGTAACTTTTTTTGAAAAGCCTTTAGGTTTTCTTCCGCTTCGATGATTTTGACTCCACCACCCTGCATCTGTTGATTGAGATGATTGGGAGCATTGAAGATATCGGCCATGTACGCCAAAATGAGAATGAACTCAGATTTTTCGAAGCAATCTGCATGACAATGTTGGTGCTCTCGCAAAAACAGGGCTAATTCCACACGCATGGTAAAAACACGCTTAAGCACCTTTCCCTGGGATAACCACCGAACGCTAGAATGGTACAGAAGTACCTCGAATTCAGACCCCATTTAATTACACAGCTCTTTGAAGATGCGGTGCTTCAGGGCACTATTTCGCACAAATTTCACACATTCCACTACAATATACTTTTGCCAGTTTTGGAGGCAAGGTTTTTGTTGCCAACTCATGCCTGTGCAGAACACAGTGCGTTACAATGATGTGTGGTGCATCAGCTTTCACCAGCACACCAAAACCAGAGTTTCGTCCCAGCATGACTGGAGCTCTGTCCGAACAAACTGCAGAAATCTTATCCCACGAAAGATCATTGTCTATGAAGAAATCATCCACAAGTTTCTTCACGTCGACTGCCTTAGTTGTTGTTGTAAGAGGCTAACAAAATAAAAAATCTTCTTTTATCTCGTTGTTCTTCACATAGCGCACAAATACAACAAGCTGACTTAGATTGGAAACGTCGGTGTTCTCGTCGAGTTGAAGGCTGAATTTTGCTGGGCTTGAAATCAGATCTGCAACTACTTGAGCCAAGATGTCATCACTCATGTCATCTATTCTGCTGCTGATGGTATCATTTGAAAGAGGAATTCGGGATAACTTATTTTCAGCAGCTTTTCCCAGCATGATGTTCGCCATCTTCAATGCAGCTGGTTTTACGAGTGCTTCACCAATGGTGTGTGGTTTACCCTGCTTTGCGATTAAGTACGCAACTTCGTATGATGCTGTGAGGATCGGTTTGTCGATGGGTACAAAGCCGAGAACAGGCAAAGTAGCCTTTTCATCGAACCTGGCTCTCTTTACATTGAATTCAGCAAGCGTTGTGTTCTTGTATTTCCCATCTCCATGCAGCTTCAGGGAGTGTTCTCTTAGTTTTGCCGGTGCTAGACTAAACTGCTCAACTTGGCATTGCAAATCATGCACTGAGGACGCTGACTCCCATCATGTTTCGTTATACACGTGAATCCATATTGTACGTATTCGTCCGACCACTTTCTGTTTTTGGTCGACATAGTTATTATGAAGGGATTGAAAGATTAGGAAAAAATCACAAATGACGCACGATTACTACAGTCACAAGTCGACTGCTAAGAGCACGAAGTTCCCTGCAGCACAGATATTTAGGCCAAGTGATGTGACGTGGTCAGCTGCAGCCAATGATGGCCAAGTGGAGCATGACGTCACGAATCATACGAGTGGGGTGAACGGAACGGATACACACACACTTTGTGTGTCTTGACCTCCGCCGAACCCCTGAGAATGACTCACCGAACCCCTGGGGTTCGATTGAACCCAGGTTAAGAACCACTACTCTAGTCCCTTCTGAATGAGAAAAAGAGACATTTGCCCTAAAGGTTTGTCCGAAAGAGAATGTAGGATAAGAAAATGAGGTACAACGGGTGATTGCTGCTCAGAATCTACAAAATGTGGTCGTTTACCAATAAACTGTTTTTCACAATTTTATTTAAGTTTTTATTTGGAGGATCTATAATAAAAAAGGGAAATTTCGGTGCCCATTAACCCCAGACACCATGGATCCCTACGAGGGGACGCATTACAATGTCAAACAAGGACACTGCAGCAATGCCAGGGTTTCGTGAGCACTGGACCCAAACACCAGCATCAGATACAATGTCCACAACACCTCTTGAGAACATCCTACACTGCTACTTGGTTGACCCTAGCTCAAGTGGACCAGCCGATTGGCCAAAGTGGTGTGTTAAGGTTAGACTCCTCAACTACCAGGATCCTATCCTCTCCTTCATTGGTCGCTTCGCACGGCATACACGTGGGTGGATGTTTAGACCCCAGAGAGGGTACACTGAAAGAAGAGAACCTTCCCTTGGAGGTCCGATCAACACGTACGGGAATCCACACCAAGGGGAATATTAATATGAAGGAAAAACAATACTGAATCGTAATAAGGAGGAATAAACATCACTGAATTACATTAATAAGTAGGAATAAATAATAATGAATTATATTAATAATAAGGAATAAACAATAACGAATTATATAACATGAAGGAATGAACAATACTAAATTAGAATAACTGGGAATAAACAATACTTAATTATAATAACAAGGAATAAAAAATACTGAATTATATTAATATGAAGGAATAAGCATTAATGAATTATAATAAGAAGAAATAAATAATACTGAATTATAATAAAAAATAAACAACACTAAAATATTTGAACATGAAAAAATAAACAATAGTGAATTATAACAACCAGGAATAAAGAATACTGAATAATATTAGCATAAAAGAATAAACAACACTGAATTATGTTAATATGAAGGAATAAACAATACCGAATTATAAGAAGAAATAAACAACACTGAATTTTATTAATATGAAGGAATAAATAATACTGAATTACAATATCTAGAAATAAACAATACTGAATAATATTAATATGAAGAAATAAAAAATACTGAATTATAACAACAACAAATAAATAAACGTTCCTGAATTATAATAGCAAGGAATAAGTGAAAATCATTTGTAATAACAAAGAATAAACAATATTAAAATATAGTATCTAGGAATAAACATTACTGAATTCAGAGAAAAATGAATAAACAATTATGAATTATAATAAGGAGGAATAAACAATTCTGAATAAACATAATATGTAGTAAACAATACTGAATTATAATAACAATAAAAACAAAAGTGAAATACAACAACTAGATGTAAACAATACTGTTTTATAATAATATGGAATAAGCAATACTTAATTATAATGAGGACAAATTAATACTCATGAAGAAATAAACAATAATGAATTATATTAATATGAAGGAATAAACAATACGGAATTATGTTAATATGAGAGAATGAACAATAATGAATTGTAATAACTAGGAATAAACAATGCTGAATCATAAAAGAAGAAATAAACAATACTGAATTATATTAACAAAGAATAGACCATACTGAATTATATTAATCAAGGAGCAAACATTACTGAATTTTAATAAGAATGAATAAACAATACTGAATTATAATAAAAAGGAATAAACAGTAATGAATTATGATAATACGAAATAAACAATACTGAATTATACTCACAAGTAATAAACAACAATAAATTATAATATGAAGGAATAAACAATAGTGAATTATATCAATACGAAGGAATAAACAATACTGAATTGTAATAACAAGGAATAAACGATAATGAATTATAAAGAGAAGGAATAAAGAAAACTGAATTATGATAACATGGAATAAACAAAACTGAATTATATTAAGATAAAATAAACAATACTGAATTACAAGAAGAAGGAATAACCAATACTGAATTATATCAATACGAAGGAATAAAAAATACTGAATTATAATAACTAGGAATAAAGAATGCTGAATTATAAATACAAAAAATAAGAAAATGATGAATTATTATAACAAGAAAAATTACTTAATTATAATATGAAATACACAATACTGAATTATAAGAAGAAGGAATATTCAATACTAAATTATAATAACTAGGAATAAAGAATGTTGAATTATAACAACTAGGAATAAAGAATGCTGAATTATAATAACTAGGAATAAACAATACTGAATTATAACAAGAAGGAATAACCAATACTGAATTATATCAATACAAAGAAATAAAGAATGCTGAATTATAACAACTAGGAATAAAGAATGCTGAATTATAATAACTAGGAACAAACAATAGTGAATTATAACAAGAAGAAATGCACAATACTAAATTATATTAATACGAAGGAATAAATAACACTGAATTATAGTAAGAATGAATAAAAAATGCTGATTTATAATAACACGGAATAAAGAATACGGAATCATATTAATATGATGGTAAAACAATAATTATAATAACTAGGAATGAAGAATACTGAATTATAAAACGTTCTTGGTTGTCGGTGGAATTGATTTCGAAGTTGTCTTGTTTCTGGTAGTTGTTTTATGATGTTTTGTTATTGCTTTCAGTTTGGGTTGAGTGGATCACCAGGCTTATAGCTAGATATTCCAGGCAGGTTTTCACTTCGATGGATTGAATATTTCTAGGTGTTACTGCAAAATTAAGGCCTTTGTTGAGTAGACGTATTTCTTCATTGCTTAAATTTAGGTCGGATCTGTTAATTACGACGATTGATGGTCATTTGTTGGGTTGGCATCGATTTTGTTGTTGGCACCTTATCTAGTTTCTTGTTGTAGCGGATCTCCTTTTCCTTGTCGTTATCCCTGTTGAGTTGATTGATATTGCGTTGTATGAGTCCATAAATATCTGGTTGAATACAGCAGGCCTGTTGATAGTCTAGATTCATTTTTTGGTTTCTGCAGGTCTTTATTTTTTATATTTCGAGTTTATTCTGGCTTTAGGTAGTTTTTTCTGTAAATTATGGATAATGTTTCTACACTGGTTACAATTCTTCGATAGTTTTATCTTCACAGATTACGGATTAGGTTTTCTTTCCTCCCTGTATTCATTTGTGTTCATTATAAGTGTAACATTGCCTTTATCTGCTTTTAGAATTTCGATGTTGTTTTGTTTTAAGCTGTTTATAGAGTTCATATCTCTTTGTGTGAAGTTGTTTTTAATTTTATTTTTGTGAAATTCTGTTCATAGTTTTGTGTGAAAATTATTTGAAAATACATGTCATTTCTTCTGTTGATGATTTTTTGATTTACGTTTCTTAGTTTCGTTAGGATTGCACAATTGTGTACGATTAACAATAGCGTAATGTAGGTAAACTCATGGCATAATGGAGTTTAAACATCTAACACAGTATACAAAGAAATGCAAAAGACGTACACTTCTCGTATGATTGTCGTGGTAAAGTAATTCTTGATGACGATAAACTACTTGAAATAAGAATGTATTACAGAACGTATGGTATGGGTATAAACACTTCAATTGATAAGCAGAGAACAACGTTTCGACCTCCCTAGATCATTGTTTATTCCTAATTATTATATTTCAGTATTGTTTATTCCTTCTTATTATAATTCAGTATTGTTTACTCATTCTTATTATTATTCAGTATTGTTTGTTTCTACATATTAATATAATTCAGTATTGTTTATTCCTTGTTATTATAATTCAGAACTGTTTCACTTCATATTAATATAATTCAGTATTGTTTACTCCTTGTTATTCTAGATTAGTATTGTTTATTCCTAATTATTATAATTCAGTAGTTTATTCATTCTTATTATTGTTTAGTATTGTTTGTTCCTACATATTAATATAATTCAGTATTGTTTATTTCTTCATATTAATATAACTCAGTATTGTTTACTCCTTGTTATTCTAAATCAGTATTGTTTATTCTTTCTGATTATAATTCAGTATTGTTTAGTCCTAATTATTATAATTCAGTATTGTTTATTCAAAGTTATTATAATTCAGTATTGTTTATTTTTTGTTATAATAATTCAGTACTGTTTATTAATTGTTATGTATCAGTATTGTTTATTCCTTCACATTAATATAATTTAGTACTGCTTATTCTTTCTTATTATTATTCAGTATTGTTTGTTCCTACATAATAATATAATTCAGTATTGTTTATTCCTTCATATTAATATAATTCAGTATTGTTTATTCCTTCTTATTATAATCCGTATTATTTATTCCCTCTTATTAATATAATTCAATATTGTTTTCCCTACTATTTTAATTGAGTATTATTCATTAAATCATATTAATATAATTCAGTATTGTTTCTTCCTTTTGATTATAATTTAGTTTTATTTATTCCTTGTTATTTTATTTCAGTATTGTTTAGTCGTTCCATTATATATCAGTATTGTTCATTACTTTATATTAATATAAGACACTATTGTTTATTCATTCATATTAATATAATAAAGTATGGTTTATTCCTGTATATTAATACGATTAAGTATTCATTATTCATTGATATTAATATAAAACAGTATTCTTTAATCGTTCTTATTATAAGTTAGTATTGTTTATTACTTGTAATTATAATTCACTAATATTTATTCCTAGTTATTATAATTAAGTATTGTTTACTCCTTGATATTAATATAATTCAGTATTTATTGTTTATTCCTTATTATTTTCAGTATATTTTCCTTCTTATTATAATTCAGTAGTCTATTCTCTTTTATTATAATTCAGTATTGTTTATTTCTTGTTATTATAATTCACTAATGTTTATTCCTAGTTATTATAATTCAGTATTTTTTAATCTTTGTTAATATGATCTAGTATTGGTTATTTTTTGCTATTATAATTCAGTATTGTTTATTCTCCCATATTAATATAATTCAATATTGTCTATTCCTTTTTATAATAATTAAGTATTGATTGTTCCATGTTAACATAATTCACTATTGTCTATTCCTAGTTATTATATTTCAGTACTGTTTATTTCTAGTTGATATAATTCAGTACTGTTTATTCCTAGGTATTATAATTCAGTATTTTTAAATTCTTGTTAATATGATCCAGTACTTGTTATTCCTTCTTATTATAATTAAGTATTGTTTATTCTCCCATATTAATATAATTCAATATTGTTTATTCCTTGTTATAATAATTTAGTATTGATTATTCCATGCTATTATAATTCACTATTCTTAATTCCTAGTTATTATAATTCAGTATTGTTTATTCCTTTATATGATATAAATTAGAATTGTTTATTCTTTTAGATTAATATCATTCAGTATTGTTTATTCCTTCTTATTATAATTCAGTGTTGTTTACTATTTCTTATTATAATTTGGGATTGTTTATTCCTTCTTATTATAATTCACTAATGTTTATTCTTAGTTAATATAAATCGCTAATGTTTATTCCTAGTTATTATAATTCAGGATTGCTTATTCCTTGTAATTATAATTCATTATTGTTTATTTCATCGTATTAATATTCAGTGTTCTTTATTCCTTGTTATTATAATTCAATACTTTTTCCTTCATATTAATGTAATTCAGTATTGTTTACTAATTCATAATAATACAATTCAGTATTGTTTATTCATTCAAATTAATATAATTCAGTATTGTTTACTCATTCACATTAATATAATTCAGTATTGTTTACTCATTCACATTAATATAATTCAGTATTGTTTACTCATTCACATTAATATAATTCAGTATTGTTTACTCATTCATATTAATATAATTCAGTATTGTTTACTCATTCACATTAATATAATTCAGTATTGTTTACTCATTGACATTAATATAATTCAGTATTGTTTACTCAGTCACATTGATATAATTCAGTATTGTTTATTCATTGACATTAATATATTTCAGTGTTGTTTATTTCTTGTAATTATAATTCAATATTTATCCCTTCATACTAATATAAACAATAATGAATTATATTAATATGAAAGAATAAACAATACAGAATTATAATAAGATGGAATAAACAATACTGAAGTATAGAATTAAGAGTTATAATGAATTAATTGTAATTAATAGTTATAATTATAATTAATTTATACTTCATAGAATTAATATCTGTTTGTGTGAGGTTGGTTTTATTTTATATTGGAGAAAAAGCAAAAAATAGAAATTGGATTGAAATAACACAACAAAAAACACCTTCACACGTTTTTGAACAATTCAAGTCAAATAAACACAACATAGCCATTGAAAACACCCAGATACTAAGTAAGGAAACAAATATAAAGAAACGCAAAATCAAAGAAACCCTACTTATAGATCAACTATAACCAAAATTAAACAAATATAAAGGAACATATTTATACTCATACTAATTAATAACATAATATCCAACCGCAATACACCTACAATCCCGTGCCCGTTTATACTCTCGTTACTAAGACATGTTTCTGGAAACGATCACTTGCAAACTCTCTTTGTTAACATGAAGATGACCTAAGTAGGTCGAAACGTTGTTCTTTGCTTATCATTAAAGGTGTTAATACCCATACCAGCCGTTCTGAGATACATTCTTATTTCAAGTAGTTTCTCGTCATCAAGAAATACTTTACCACGGTAATTATTCGAGAAGTGTAAGTCTTGCATTTCTTTGTGTGCTGTGTTATTCGTTTAAACTTCATTATGCCCGAGTTTACCTACATTACGCTATTGTTAATCGTACACAATTGTGCAATCTTAACGAAATTAAGAAACTTAAATCAAAAAATCATCAACAGAAGAAATGACATTTATTTTCAAATAATTTTCACACACAACTATCAACATAATTTCACAGAAAAGAAAACTAAAAACAGCTTCACACAAAGAGATATGAACTCTATAAACAACTTAAAACAAGACTACATCGAAATTCTAAAAGCAGATAAAGGCAATGCTACACTTATAATGAACATAAATTAATACATTCAAAAAATAAACATCTTATCAGACACACAGAGATGTAAGCTACTACACATAAAGCAAAGAAAAACACACGAAATCAAGTTAAACAAAATACTACTACAAATGAAAAACCCAACATAACTGAGTTATAATAATAAGAGAAATAAACAATGCTGAATTATATAACAGGAAACACAAGTGAACAATACTGACTTAAAATAAGAAAAAGGAATAAAAATATTCAATTATATAACAGGAAGAAAGAAGAAAAACTGAATTATATAATAAGAAGCACGAGTGAACAAAACTGAAGTATATAATAGGATAGAACGGGTGAACAATACTGAACCATTTAATAGGAAAGACGAGTGAACAAATATGAATTATAATAATAAATGACAAACGGCACTAAATTATATTATTGGAACAAAGACTGACCGATACTGAAGTACAGTCATGTGAAAAAGTTAGGACACCATATGAAAGCCTGTGTATTTTTTTAACATTTTTGGATATATACTGAGAGATTATAGGAATATAACTAAACAATTAAAACTGAAGAAAAGACTTTTCAAGATTTTCTGTGAATGTAATTCTATAAAAATGCATATTCTAACTGAGGAAAAGTTAGGACACCCCTACATTTATTCCCACTTAATATGACTCAACTCACACAAAGGTGTACCACACCATGTGCACATGATCAGAAGATCGTTACTCAGCATTTTGAATGAGGCTTGCCCTATTTAAACCTCAGACATTTAATTTGGTGTGCTCTTAACTGTTGAAGTGAGAGTGAGCACCATGGTGAGAGCAAAAGAGCTGTCTGAGATCTTCAGAAAGAAAATTGTAGCAGCTTATGAGTCTGGTAAGGAATTTAAAAAAGATCCCAAAAGATTTTGAAATCAGCCATTCCACTGTCCGGAAAATAGTCAACAAGTGTAGGGCTTTCAAAACAACTGCCAACATGCCCTGGTCTGGTCGTCCAAGCAAATTCACCCCGAGAGCAGACCGCAAGATGCTAAAAGAGGTTTCCAAACACCCTAACATGTCATCACGGGACCTATAGCAGGCTCTGGCTACTGTTGATGTGAAAGTGAATGCCTCTACAATCAGAAAGAGACTGCACAAGTTCAGCTTGCATGGGAGGTGAGCAAGGAGAAAACCTTTGCTCTCTAAGAGAAACATCAAGGCCAGACTGAAGTTTGTCAGAGAGAATGTAGACTAAAACCAGGACTTCTGGAATAATGTCCTTTGGACAGATGAGTCCAACATTGAATTATTTGGACATCAGAACAGAGTACATGCTTGGCGTAAACTAAATTCAGCAATACAGGAAAAGAACATCATGCCAACTGTGAAGCATGGAGGTGGAAGTGTCATGGTTTGGGGCTGCTTTGCTGCAGCAGGACCTGGACAGCTCACAACCATAGAATCCACCATGAATTCTACTGTGTATTAGAGAGTGCTTGAGGATCATGTGAGGACACCTGTACGAAAATTAAAGCGAAAGCGGAAATGGACCCTGCAACACGACAATGACCCAGAACATACTTGTAAATCCACCAAGGACTGGCTGGAAACTAAGAAATGGAGAGTCCTGAAATAGCCGAGTCAAAGCCCAAAGCTTAATCCAATTGAGATGCTATGGGGTAACTTGAAACGGGCTGTACATGCAAGAAACTCCTCAAACATCTCAAAGCTGAAAAAATTCTGCATTGAGAAGCGGGGCAAACTTTCTTCAGACCGATGTCAGAGACTGGTAGATGGCTACAAGAAGCGTCTCACTGCAGTTATTTCAGCCAAAGGGTGTAACACTAGCTATTAGGGGGTAGGGTGTCCTCACATTTTCCTGAGTAGGAATATATGTTTTCGTAGAATTATATTTACAGAAAATCTTGAAAAGTTTTTCTTCAGTTTTAATTGTTTAGTTATATTCCTATAATCTCTCAGTATTGTTAAAATTGAGATTAAATACCTATATATCCAAAAATGTTACAAAATACACAGGATTTCATAGGGTGTCCTAACTTTTTCACATGACTGTATATAAGAGAAAAAAAAGAGTGATGAACCCTGAATTATATAATAGGAAGAACGAATTAACAATACTGAAATATAATAATAGAAAAAATAAACAATACTGATTTATACAATAAGAAGAAAGAATGAACAATACTGAATTATATAATAAAAAGAACGGGTGAACAACACTGAATTATAATAATAATATGTAATAAAAATTGAATTATATGATAGGAAGAAAGTGTGACAAATACTGAATTACAACAAGGAAAAGACTAGAAAATAGTGTATTATATCACACGCACAAAGAAAGTGACCAATAGTGAATTACAATGATAAAAAAGAATATACAATATTGAATTATAATAATAGGAAGAAATAGTGATTTACAACAGGAAAATGAGTAAAAATACTGAATTACATAAGAGGAAGAAAGAGTGAACAATACCGAATTATATAATAGTAAAACAAGCGAGCAATAATGAATTATAACAACAAGGAATACACACTACTGCATTACATAAGAGAAAAAGAGTGTGAACAATACTTAAGTACAACAGAAAAAATGAGTACACAATATGGACTTTATATAATAGGAAGAATGAGTGGACATTACACAATTATAATAATAAAAAGGTATAAACAATACTGAATTATGTATTAGGAAGAACGAGTGAATTTAATTATAATAATAACAAGAAATAAACAATACCAAATTAGATAAGAGAGAGAAAGAGGTAAAAATAGTGAATTATATAACAGGAAGAATGGGTGAATAATACTGAATTACAATAATGAGTAGGAATAAACAATACTGAATTACATAATAAAAAGAACGAGTGAACAATACTAATTATAATAAAAAGGGTATAGATAATACTGAATAATAATAGGAATAAATAGTTAACAATACTGGATTATATTAATATGAAGAAATAAACAATAATGAATTATATAATATGAAGGGTTCAGCATTACTGAATTATCATAAGAAGGTACAAACATTAAATTATAATAAGAAGGAATAAACAATAATGAATTATAATTACAAGCGATAAACAATGATGAATAAATAATAACAAGGAATAAACAATATTGAATTACAATCAGAAGGAATAAACAATACCTATTGGTAATAAGGAATAAACAATACCTATTGGTAATAAGAAATAATCAACACTTACTGATAATAAGGAATAAACAATACTTATTTATAATAAGAAGGAATAAACAATACTGAATTATAATAACAACGAATGAACAATACTGAATTGTAAGTATAATAAGAAGGACTAAAGAATACTGAATTATAATAAGAAGTAATAAAGAATACTAAATTATAATAAGTAGGAATAAGCAATACTGAATTATATTAAAATGGAGGAATAAGCAATACTGAATTAAATTAACATGAAGGAATAAGTGGTACTGAATTGCAATAACAAGGAGTAAACAATACTGAATTATAATGAGAAGGAAGAAAGAGTACTGAAATATGATAAGAAGTAATAAACAATACTGAATTATAATAACTAGGAATAAACAACATTAAATTATAATAAGAAGGAAAAAGCAGTACTGAATTGTAATAACAAGAAATAAATAATACTGAATTATAATAACTAAGAATAAACAATAAAACGGCCCGGCATGGCCAGGTGGGTTAAGGCATTCGACTTGTGATCTGAGGGTTGTGGGTTCGACTCCCCATCACACCAAATATGCTCGCCCTGTTCATTGGTAATAGAGTAGCCCAAGAGTTGTAGGTGGATGGTGATGACTAGTTGCTTTCCCTCTAGTGTTACACTGGTAAAGTATGAACGCCTAGTGCAGATAGCCCTCGAATGGCTTTGCGCGAAATTAAAAAATCAAACAATAAACAATACTAAATTATGTAATAGAAAAACAAGTGAAGAATACTGAATAATAAAAATAAGGGATAAACAAAACAGAATTTTATAACAGGAAGATAGGGTGAATAATACTGAATTATAAATATAAGAAGGAAGAAACAATACTGAATTTTATAATAGGAAGAAAGTGTTAATAACACTAAATTATATCAGAAAAATGAGTAGCAAGTGAACAATATGGAATTATAATGATAAGAAGGTAAAACAGAATTAAATTATGTGATAGGAAGACAGAGTGATCAATATTGAATTATACAATAAGAAGAACGAGTGAACTAAACTGCATTATAATAATACGAAGAAAAAGTGAAGAATACTAAACTATTATAATAAGAAGAAATACACAATGCTGAATTATATAATAGGACGAAAGAGTGAACAACACTGGATTACATGATGAAATATGAGTAAACAATACTGAATTACACAGTATGATGGATTAAGCATTACTGAATTATAATAAGAAGGAATAATACTGAATTATATAATAGGTAGTACGACTAAAGAATACATTATTATAATAATGAGAAGGAAATTACAATACCAAAGTATTTAATACGAAAAAAGAGTGAATAATACTGAATTATAATAATACGACGAAACAATACGGAGTTGTAATAATAAGGAGTAATACACAATACGGATTTATATCATAGAAAGATAGAGTGAACAAAGGTGAATTATATAATAGGAAGAAAGAGTGAGAAATGATGAACTACAACATGAAAAATGAGTAAACAAAACAAAACTATATAATACGAAGATCTAGTATTACAACAGGAAAAATGAGTAAAGAATACTGAATTATGTAATAAAATGAAGAACGAGTAAACAATACTGAATTACATAATAAGAGGAAGGAGTGAAAATAGTGTAATAATAAAAAGGAATAGATAATACTGAATTATATAAAAAGGAAGAAATAGACAATAATGAATTATATAATGCAAAAAACGAGTGAACAATACTAAATTTTAATAATAAGAATGAATAAACAATACAGAATTATATAATAAAAACAAAATGGAACATTACTGAATTATGTAATTGGATAAACGACTGAATAGTATAACTATAATAATAATAAGGAAAAATCAAATACTACTTAATTATATAGTACGATGAAAGAAAGAACAATAGTGAATTAAAATAATAATAAAAATACTGAATTATATAACAGGAATAAAGAGTGAACAATGCTAAATTATAATAATGAGAAAGAATAAACAAAACGGAATTATATAATAAGAAACAGTGAACAATACTGAATTATAATAATAAGAAATAAACAATGATGGATTTTATAACAGGAAGAAAGAGTGAATAATACTCAATTACATCAGGAAAAATGAGTACAAATATTGAATTACATAACAGAAAAAACGAGTGAACAATGATGAATTACAATAACAATAAGGAATAAACAACACTGAATTATGCAACAGCAAGAAAGAGTGAATTATAAGAAGAAGAAAGAATAAGCAATACTGAATTATGCAATAGGAGGAAAACGTGAAGAATACTGAATTATATAATAGGGAGAATAAATGCACAATACTGAATAACAATAAGAAAAAGGTATAAACAATACTGAATTTTTATAACAGAAAGAAAAAAGAATACTGAATTATAACGGGAGAAATCAATAAATAATACTGAATTATATAATATGAAGAAAGAGTGAAGAGTACTAAATTATATTAATAATAAGAAACAAACAATACTGAGTTATATAATAGAAAGAAAGAGTGAAGAATACTGAATTATATAACACGAAGAACGAGCGAACAATACTGAATTATAATAAGAAATACAAAATAATGAATTTTATAATATGACAATGGAGTGAACAATATTGAATTATAATAATAAAAAGGAAGAAAGAATATTGAATTACATAATAGGAAGAAAGCGTGAACAATAACGAATAACAACAAGAAAAATGACTAAAAATAGTGAATTATGTAACAGAACGAGTGAACAATACTGAATCATAATAATAAGGAATAACTAAAACGAATTACAACAGGAAAAATGAGTAAAAAATACTGAATTATATAACACGAAGAACGAGTGAACAATACTCAATTATATAATAGGTATGTTTGTTTATCTCTTTTTTTGAATTTCGCGCAAGGCTACTCAAGGGCTATCTGTGCTAACTGTCCCTAATTTAGCAGTGTAAGACCAGAGGGAAGGCAGCAACTAGTCATCGCCACCCACCGCCAACTATTGGGCTACTCTTTTACCAACGAATAGTGGGATTGACCATCACATTATAACGTATCCGGGGCTAAAAGGGCGAGCATGTTTGGAGCGACGCGGGTTCAAACCCGCGACCCTCAGATTACTAGTCGAGCGCCTTAACCCACCTGGACAGGCCGGTCATATATTATAGAAACAACGAGTGAATAATATTGAATTATATAATGGGATGAACAAGTGACCAATAGTGATTATAATAATAAGAAAAAATAAATGATACTGAATTATATAGCAGGAAGAGAGAGTGAATAATAGTAAATTAAATAATAACAGCAACAAGTGAAGAACAATGAATTATAAAAATAAAAAGGAATAAACAAAAGTGAAGTACAACAGAAAAAATGAGTAAACAATACTGAATTATAAAATTGAAAGAAAGAGTGAACAATACTAAAGTATAATAAGAAGGAATAAACAATACTGAATTATATAATAGGAAGAACAAGTTTACAGTATTGAATTATAAACTAGGAAGAAGCAGTGAACAATGATAATTATAATAATAAGATTGAATAAACAATATTGGATTATATAACAGGAAGAAGTAGTGAACAATACTTATTTATGTAATAGGAAAATGAGGGAACAGTACTGAAATTATAGGAAGAGCGCATAAACAATACTGAATTATAACAATAAGAGGGTATATACACTACTTGATTATAAGGTAGGAAGAAAGAGTGAACAATACTGAATTGCAACATGAAAATTGATTAATCCATACTAAATTATATAATAGAAAGAACGAGTGAACAATACTGAATTATAATACTAAGAGGAAATAAAAAATACTGAATTATATACCGGGAGGAGCGTATGAACAATATTGATCGCGCTATTTGCTGACTCTACCGAGGGGGAAACAATAGCGAATTACAATAATAAGAAAGAATAAAAATACTAAATTATATAAGAAGAAGAACAAGTGAACAATACTGAAACACACTACACTGCCAAAAGTATGTAGACACCCCTTGTTATTAGTGGATTTGGCTAGTTCAGGCACACCCATTGCTAACATGTGCATGAAATCAAGCATACAGCCATGCAATCTCCATAGACAAACATTGGCAGTAGAATGGGTCGTAGTGGATATTTCAGTGACTTTCAACGTGGTTCTGTCATGGTATGCCACTTTTCCAACAAGTCAGTTCGTCAAATTTTTGCCCTGACAGATCTACCCCGGTCAAATGTAAGTGCTGTTATTGGGAAGTGGAAACATCTAGGAGCAACAACAGCTCAGCACGAAGCGGTAGACCACACAAGCTCACAGAACGGGACCGTCGAGTGCTGAAGCGCATATCGCGTAAAATTCTCTGCCCACAATTGCAACACTCACTACTGAGTTCCAAACTGCCTCTGTAAGCAACGTCAGCACAAGAACTGTTTGTTGCTAGCTTCATGAACTATATTTCCGTGGCCGATCAGCCACACACATAAGTTAGATCAGAATGCGCCATGCTACGCGTCGGATGTAGTAGTGTAAATCTCACCGCCATTTGACACTGGAGCAGTGGAAACGCGTTCTATGGAGTAATGAATCACGGTTCACTATCTGGCAGTCTATCGGACGAATCTGGGTTTTGCAGATGTCAGGAGAACGCCACCTAACTCAATGCATAGTGCCAACTGTAAAGTTTTGTGGAGAAAGAATACTGATTTGAGGCTGTTTTGTATGGTTTGGGCAAGACTCTTTAGTTCAAGAAAAAGGCAATATTAATGCTACGGCATACAATGACCTTCCAGGAAACTGTATGCTTTCAACTTTCTGGCAACGGTTTGGGGAAGGAAGACCTTTTTTGTTTTGGGCATGACAATGTTCCCGTGCACAAAGAGAGGTCCATAAAGATGTCTTTATGAATAAACAATACTTCCTGAATTATATAATAGGAAGAACAACTGAACAATACTGAATTACAACAGGAAAAATGAATAAACAATACTTAATTATAAAAAGGAAGAAAGAGTGAGCAATACTAAATCATACTAAGAAGGAATAAAGAATACTGAATCACATAATTGGAAGAACAAGTGGACAATACTGAATGAATATAATAAGTAGGAAAACCAAACATACTGAATTATATAATAGGAAGAAAGATAAACAATTATATAATATGAAGAACGAGTGAACAATACTGAATTACATAATAAGCAGAAAGAGAAAACAATACTGAATTATATAATAAGAACGAGTGAATAATAATGAATCATAAGAAGAATTAAATGATACTGAAATACATAATTGGAAGAACAAGTGGACAATACTGAATTAATACAATAAGAAGGAATAAACCAAACTTACTGAATTATATAATAGGAGAAAGATAAGCAATACTGAACTATATAATAGGAAGAACGAGTGAACAACACTGAACTATATAATAGGTAGAATAAGTAAACAATACAGCATTATATACGAGGAAAAAGTAAACAATAGTGAATTAAAATAAGAAGGAATAAACAATACTGAATTATGTAGGAAGAAATAGTGAAGAATATTTAATTATATAGTAAGAGGATTGTTTGTTTGTTTTCTTATAGCAAAGCAACATCGGGCTATCTACTAAGCCCACCGAGGGGAATCGAACCCCTGATTTTAACATTGTAAGTCCGGAGACTTACTGCTGTACCAGCGAGGGGCTAACAAGAGGAAATAGTGAACAATAATTAATTACATAAGAGGAAGAACGAATGACCAATACTGAAATATAATACCAGGAAGAACGAGTAAACAATACTGAATTATAATATTGATAAAAAATAAACAATGCTGAATTATATAATAGGAATGAAAAGTGACAGTACTGAATTACAAGAGACAGAAATGAGTAAACAATACTGAATCCTATAATCGGAAGAACGAGTGAAAAATACTTAATTATAATAATAAGAAGGAATAAATAGTACTGAATTACAAAAGGAAAATGAGTAACCAATACTGGATTATATAACAGGAGAAAACAAGTAAACAATACTGTATTACACAATAAGAACGACTGTATGATACTGAATTATAATAACAAGAAGGAATAAACAATACTGAATAACAAAATACGAAGAAAGAATGAACAATACTGAATTATATAAGAAGAATGAGTGAACAATAGTGAAATATATAGTAGGAAGAACAAGTGAACAACAGTAAATTGTAATAACAATAAGGAATAAACTAAGCTGAATTACATAATGTAAAGAATGAGTGAACCATACTGAATTACGACAGGGAAAATGAGTAAACAATAGTGATTTATTTAATAGGAAGAGCGTGTGAACAATACTGGATTATAATAATAAGAAAGAATAAACAAAACTGAATTATAAGAGGAAAAATGAGTAAACAATGCTGGCTTGTATAATACGAAGAAAGAATGCACAATATTGAAATTATACAACAGAAAGAACGGGTAAACAATACTGTGTTATAGCATTAAAAAGAATAACCAATACTGAATTATATAATAGGAAGAACGTGTGAACAATACGGTATTATATTAAAGGAAGAAAGAATGAACAATACTGAATTATAGTAATAACAAGGAATAAACAATACTGAATTATATAATAGGAAGAAATAGTAAACAATACTCAATTATATAATACGAAGGACAAGTGAACTATACTAAATTATAATAATAGGACAAACGAGTAAAGAATACTGAATTTTATAACAGGAAGAAAGAGAAAGCAATACTGCATAACATAACAATACTGAACAATACTGGATTATATAATAGGAAGAAAGAGTGAACAATACTTAATTATGTGATTGGAAGAACGAGGGAGCAGTACTGAAATACAATAATATGAAGAACGATTAAACAATACTGAATTATAATAATAACGAAAAAAGAATACTGATTTATATAATAGAAAGAGATAGTGAATAATACAGAATTAAAACAGGAAAAATGAGTAAACAATAGTGAAATGTATAACGGGAAAAATGAACGACACTGAATTATAAAAAGAGGGAATAAACAGTACTGAATTACATAAAACGAAGAAAGAGTGAATAATACTAAATTATAATAATAAGGAATTAACAATACTGAATTACATAATAGGAAGAGCAAGTGGGCAATACTGAATTTACAATAATAAGAAGGAATATGCTATACTTACTAAATTATATGATAGGAAGAAAGAGTGAACAATACTGAATTATATACAAGGAAGTCGAGTGAACAATACTGAATTATAATAACAAGGAAACCAATACCGAATTTTATAATAGGAAGAAAGAGAGTACAATACTGAATAAAATAATAGGAAGAACGAGTGAACAATATTGAATTATATACGAGAAAGAAGGAGTGAATAGTAGTGAAATATAATAATAATAAGGGAAAAAAACAACACTGAATTATATAATAGAAAGAAAGTGTAAACTACAGTGAATTATATAATTGAAAGAACGAATGAACAATATTGAATTATAATAAGAAGAAATAAAAAATATTAAATTATATAATAGAAGAACGAGTGAAGAATACTGAATTATAATGGTTGACTGGTTTGGTGTTTTATGGCGCAAAGCAACTGGGCTATCTGCGCCAAACACCTGGTAAAAAGTTAAAGTAATATTATTAAAATACACAAAAGTAAATTAAGGCAAAACAAAGTTTAATTTTTGAATTAAAAACATAAATAGCATTAAATAAAAAAACTTCATATCTAGTCTACAGCAGTAAGAGTAAAACTACAGTAATACAAGTTGTAAAGGACTTTCTGTAACATAATTGTAATTATCATAACTCGCCAGGAAAACAAACAGGCAAGTTCAAAAACCACCGTTAGTCACCTGTAGTTGGCTTTTCCAGTCCTGGTTTCGAGTTATTTGACATTACGACCACTTTCTAATTTCAAATAGAACTAGATGTAATTTGATTGTTAAAAGGGAATCACATTAAAAAAGGTCTAATGTACACATTAGAAACTTAAATAGCATTAAAAAGATAAATGGCCTTTAAAAAACTAAAAACATTACCAAGTTGGATAGTATCACCATCACCAATAACACAGTCTAGCGTTATGGACAAACCTTGGGACAGAACAATGGTGCTATTGTTGAGTCATAACGACAGCAAGACAGTAAAATGTGGCTTATTGTCACCTGAGTGTTACACAGACAACAGACTGGTGCATCAGTTCCAAATAAAAGAAAATGATGAGTTAAAAAAATGTGACCAATGTGTAGTCTAGTTAGAACAACTTCCTTTTTCCGATCTTAACGGAAGCAAGACGACCAAAGTCCAACAGAGGGTTTTATTTGGAAAAGCTTATGTTCACGTTGCTCACTCCAAGTCGACTGCCAACTGGCACGGAGCCGAGCCTTGAAATAGGACCATAGTTCATGTATGGAACAGGCACAGCAGTGATAGTGCCATAGCAGACAGATTTAGCTGCGGTAGTAGCGAACTCGTTCCTGCGAATACCTACGTGTCCCGGTATCCAGAATAACTGGATAGAAGTGGATGTTAGAGAAAAATGGGGCAGTTGGTTTTGAATATCGGCGAGAACAAGGTGTGAACTAACATGAAGCGATTCCAGGGCCAGTAGAGAACTAAGCGAGTCAGTATAAATAGTGCAGTTTAAGTACTGCTTAGCTTCTACGTGATCCAGGGCAAGAGAAATGGCGTAAAATTCAGCAGTGAACACAGAAGCTGTAGAGGGGATTCTGTGTGCAACCATTGAACCACAACAAACCATTGCAGCGCCAATAGAGTAGCCTGATTTCGAACCATCTGTATAAATAGGAATGGAAGGATGATTCGAAAGACGTCCAGCAAATAACAGACAGTATTTCCAATCGGGAGTGTCTACTTTTCTCAAAAGACTTAAAGACAGTTCACATTTGGGGACTGTAATAAGCTATGGTGGGATGGGCTGATAAGTGAATACAGCAATGTTTTCCAAGGACAGACCCAATCCATTCAACTACTCCTGGATACGAAGGCCAAAAGGATCAATGGCAGATCATCTGTTCTGAAAAAGCATGTCCCACCAAGGAAGGAAAACACAAACCCAGGTGGGATGCTTTGGTAAGGAACGAAGGTTCGAAGCATACAGTAAAGACAGTTGCAAAGACTGTGTATAAGCTCTGGACTGGGGAAATGCAGAAAGCTCCGGTGCAGAGTCAAAGTTCATGATGATGAATGGGGTCCAGCATCTTCAAGGCTGAGATCCTAGCAGAGCCATAGACCAGTGATCCATAGTCTAGTTTTGATCGAATAAGATCACGATATATCTTTAGCATAGAGCAGCGATCTGCTCCCCAAGTGGAGGAAGAGACGACACAGAGAATGTTCAGTGTTCTTGTACATTTGACCCATAGCTGTTTGATGTGTGGCATAAAGGTCAGCTTACGGTCAAAGATCAGCCCAAGAACTTTGTTTCAGGGACCACAGGTAGCACAACTTCATTGATACAGAGTTTAGGATCAGACTGAATACACCGTTGGCAGCAAAAGTGCATGCAAACGGTTTAAGATAGAGAGAAGTTAAAACCTTTTTCTGTGGTCCATTTCAGTGAACGATTGAGGGTAGTCTGTAGCTGCCGCTCAATATATCTCATGTTCGACGACTGAAATTAGATGTGAAAGTCGTGGACATAGAGCCCATTTGCAATAGTAAGAGGGAGTTGTTAAGTGATGGCATTAACCTTTATACTGAAAAGTGTGACACTCCAAACACAGCCATAAGGGTCTCCCAGTTCCTGTAGAAAAGAACGGGAAAGTGTCGAACCTATATAAACTTAGAATCGCCTGTACACTAAAAAATAAATAAAAATGGGCAAATCGCCACGTAACCCACATAAATGGAGGTCTCGCAAGATGCCATACCTCCGTGTTGTATCATAAGCCTTTCTCAATGTCAAAGAATATTGATACAAGATGTTGTCGTTTAAGAAAGGATTCTCTGATTGACGTTTAAGTCGAATCAGCTTGTCCATGGGGAAGCACTGTCGTTGGAACCCACACTGGGTGGGCGAGAGGAGGTTGTTTGATTCGAGGAACCAAACAAGACGAGCATTAACCATTCTCTCTATGGTCTTACACAGACAGCTCGTCAAAGCAATTGGATAGTAGTTTGAAGGGATCTTGGGATCCTTCCCAAGCTTGGAGAAAGGTAGGACAATAGCCTGGCACCAGGCATCAGGAAAAACATTTTCGTACCAGATCTGGTTAAAAACAATCAGAAGAATAGCAAGAGAAGCAGGAAATAGATGGCGCAGCATTACATAGTGTACATCGTCTGGTCCAACCGATGTACTGCCAGACCAATGAAGGGCCAGTTTGAGTTCCACTAGTGTAAAGAGACGATTATAGTCATACAGACAATCAGCTCAAAGGAAAAGAGATGATCGCTCTGCAGGAGTCTTGATGAAGAAGAAGGTGGAGGAAGAAGAAGAAGTGCTAGATACCTGATAAAAGCTTTCACCTAGAGTATGAGCGATGCTCCGAGTATCAGCTACTTTCTGGCCATCACAGAGGAGAGCCGTGAGGGGACAGAATTATATTGCCCACTGACCTATCGAATCTTGTCCCATATGACTTTGGAACTGGTGGTAGAAGATATGCTGGTTGTGAACTTAATACAAGAGTCCTTCTGGCTTTAACATCTTACACACTGAGCATGCACAAGGGCCTGCTAGAAAGCGATGTAGTGCGAGAGTGTGGGATACCTACAAAAAGTATCCCAGGCCCATTTTTGAGCCTTCCGTGCCATGTGGCAGACAGGATTCCATCACGGACAAGGATATCGAAGAAAACGTGTCGAGAATTTACGAATACATTGAGCAGTTGCCTGTATAATACTGTCAGTTACTGCAGCAACACTGTCGTCTATTGATGGCTTACAGACAATGGCAGGATCAAGTTCTGCGAAAGCATTGAAAGAGGGCCAGTTTGCTTAATCTAGCTTCCACTGGAGCACGCGGGTCGAGTAGCGTCGACCACGGCCAATCTCTGTCAAAATTATAGGAAATTGATCACTGCCTCGTGGATTATTTATTGTCAACCCTCCAAGAAAAGTGGGAGAACAGTGAAGGGGGAAACTGGGAAATCAATAGCAGTAAAGAACTTACTAGGTGCATGAAAATAAGTAGAAGAATCAGTACTGAAGAGAAAAAGGTTGTGATCAGAGAGCGTATGCTCTACGGAGCGATCCTTCCCATCAATATCAGCACTTCCCCAGAGGGAATGATGTCCATTAAAGTCCCCCAAAATTAAAAAGGGGACGGCAATTGTCCAATGATAGCATCATATATGATTCATCACAGGTTTTTCTAAGTGGCAGGTAGATAGGAGATAGGACAAACAGTGATGGTATGACCGAAGGAAACACAGATGGCTACGGCCTCCAAAGGTGTATCGAGTGGCAAAGACAGGATGAGCGCATGCTGATCAACCGACAGTGCCACCCCACAATGCTCTCGTCCATCACACAGCCTGTCATTTCTGTACAAAGGAAACCACCGAAAGGTGACTGTATCGGCAGGTTTCAGAAATGTTTCCTGTAAGGAAAGACATGGTAAGTAGAAATCAGTGCTTTGATGTAATCCAGATTAGAACGTAAACCTCGACAGTTTCATTGTATGAAGGTGGCCATTTATGTTTATGCGTAGTTGAATTGGGTGGAAAGCCCTTCTGTTTACGACCACGTCTATTTTCTTTACTCGAGGGAGGTCTGTCTACCTCCCTGGATCCTACCCTGAGTCGACTACGCAGGTCTTTGTGGTTGGAAGAGGATTCCAGCAACTGAGGACGTGAAGAAATGATCGTTTTGCATCTTGGGGTGGAAGATGTACCCGAGGAAATTACCGTACCCGGAACCATAGGAAGTGGATCTTGAGATTTGTTGGAATGTACGTGATGGACAGAGATGGGTGTTTACGTTGATTCATCAACTTTTTTTTAACCATGTAGGTCAAAAGACTTTTCATTTGTTTTGAGAACGATACTTTTGGAGGCACAGAGAGATATGTCTACACTCTCACTGTAGTAGTGGAACGAAGTGCAGCAGCATATGTCCGAGATGAAGTGGAGGACAGCAACTTTCAAGCCTCAATATAAGTAATGTTATGAATCGTTTACAAACGCTGAACCTCTTTTTCTTCCAATCATTTAGGGCAAGAACGAAAGTATGACGGGTGAGAGCAATTGCAACTGACGCAATAAGGGTCCGTTTCACACTCATAGGCATCATGGTCCTTGCCACCACAACGAGCACACGTTAGGGAACCACGACACGAACCGCTGACACTGAAAACATCTGAGAGGGTCTGGATTATATGATTGTACCTTGCAATTAAGATAACCTTCCTTGATAGTGGCAGGTAGACGTGGTGATGTAAATGTCAGAACGAGGATACTGGTCAGCATCGTAATTCTATCTTTGCGAGTGGAGATATGCCTCACTGCAGAAACTTCTTGAGTAGAGAAACCAGCAAGAATCTCTGACTCGGGGATGTTCCTCAAATCCCTCTCAACAATATCTCCTCATGATGAATTCAAAGTAACATGAGGTGTAACCTCAACAGGTATTTCCCCAATTGCCTTTGAATGCAAGAGGAGTTCACTGTGTTGAGATGTGGATGTTTCCACCAATATGTCACCAGAGCGAAGCTTCTTTACTGACTTTGGAGAGCCAGCAAGTCCCTCTAGTCCCTTCTGAATGAGAAAAAGAGACATTTGTCCTAAAGGTTTTTTCTGAAAGAGAATGTAGGATAAGAAAATGAGATACAAAAGTGTTACAGATGTTGAAGATTACTGCTCAGAATCTACAAGACGTAGTTGTTTACCTATGGGCTGTTTTTCACTATTTTATTCAAGTTTTTATTTGGAGGATCCACAATAAAAAAGGAAAATTTCGGTGACCATTAACCCCATACACCAGGGAGCCATACGAGGGGACGCCCAACAAGGACACTGCAACAACAGCAGAGTTTCAAAAGAAAAAAACAATACGGAAATACACTACACGAACAAAAGTATGTTTTTCCCTTCTGATTAACAGGTTCGGCTATTTCAGCCACACCTATAACTAACAGCTGTATAAAATCAAGCATACAGCTATGCAATCTTCATAAACAAACATTGGCAGTAGAATTGGTCGTACTGAAGATCTTAGTGACTTCCAACATGGCACTGTCAGAGCACGCCACTTTTCCAACAAGTCAGTTCGTCAAATTTCTGTCTTGCTAAGCTGCCCCAGTCAACTGTAAGTGCTGTTATTGGTATGAGGAAACGTCTAGGACCAACAAAAGCTCAGCCATGAAGCGATAGGCGACACAAGCTCACAGAACGGGACCGTCGAGTGCTGCAGCGCATATCGCGTAAAATTGCATATCCACAGTTGCAACACTCACTAGTGAGTTCCAAACTGCCTCTGGAAGCAATATCTGCACAATAACGCATCGTCTGGAGATTCATGAAATAGGTCTCTTTGGCCGAGCAGCCACACACAAGCATTAAATCACCATGCATAATGCCAAGCGTCGGCTGGAGTGGTGTAAAGTACACTGCCATTGAACTCTGGAGCAGTGTAAACGCGTTCTTTGGAGTGCTGAATCACACTTCACTAACTGACAGTCTGACGGACGAATCTGGGTTCCGCTGATGCCAGGATAATGCTACCTGCCTGAATGCATAGTGGCAACTGTAAAAATATGTGGAGGAGGAATAATGGTCTAGGGCTGTTTTGAATGGTCTGAAAATGAGTGAACAATACTCAATTATATAATAGGATGAATTGCATTTTATAATAGGAATAACAAGCCAACAACACTGAATTTTAATGATAAGAAAGAATGAACAGTACTGAATTACAACAAGAGAAATGAATAGACAATACTCAATTGTATAATAGAAAGAAAGAGTGAACAGCTGAAATGTGGTAAGAAGAAATAAAAATACTGGATTATACAAGAATAATAACGAGAGAACAATATTGGATTATATAAGAATAATAACGAGAGAACAATACTGAATTATAATAAGAAAGAGAAATAAACAGTAGTAGATAATATAACAGGACAAACGAGAGAACAATACTGAAATATACAAGACGAAAAACAAGTGAAGAATACTTAATTATAGAGTATGAAGAATGAGGGAACAATACTGAAGTATATAATAGAATGAATGAGGGAACAATACTGAAGTATGTAATAGGATGAATGAGGGAATAATACTGAAGTATATAATTGGATGAATGAGGGAACAACACTGAAGTATATAATAGGATGAATGAGGGAATAATACTGAAGTATATAATAGAATGAATGAGGGAACAATACCGAAGTATGTAATAGGATGAATGAGGGAATAATACTGAAGTATATAATAGGATGAATGAGGGAACAACACTGAAGTATATAATAGGAAGAATGAGGGAACAATACTGAAGTATATTATAGAATGAATGGGGGAACAATACTGAAGTATATAATAGGATGAATGGGAGAACAATACTGAAGTATATAATAGGATGAATGGAGGAAGAATACTGAATTATATAATAGGATGAATAAGTGAACAATACTGAAGTATATAATAGGATGAATGAGAGAACAATATTGAATTATATAATAGGATGAATAAGGGACAATACTGAATTATATAATAGGATAAACAATTGAAGAATAGTGAATTATGTAACAGGAAAATCGAGTGAACTATACTGACTTTTAACAACAAAAAGGAATGAGCAATACTGAATTCCAACACGAAAAACCTGTAAACAATACTCAATTATATAATGGAAAGAAAGTGTGAACAATAGTGAATTATAAAACACGAAGAACGAGTGAATAATGGTAAATTATAATAATATCAAGAATTACGCAATACTGAATTATACAGTAGAAAGAAAGAATAAAAAATACTGAATTATATGCACTCGAACTATTGGTAGACGTCGAGATACAAATATTTTTTATTATTTCAAGCACAAACATGATCATCGCAAATGGGCATTTGGACTATGTATTTTATTTAATATCAAATTTTATTTGTATCTCACTAGAAATTTTCTTTTCACCCCTTTCAAGCCCTGGAAAAACAATTTATCAGTTTATTGTATTGACCTATATAATATATAATAATTTGGGAGTTACAACAAATCGTAACATTTGTGTGTATGAGTGTACAGTCGTAATGTATACACCAAAATCGTAATGGTTGTCAACTCTGCAGTAAAAATGAACAAAAATACTGAAATATATAACAGGAATAAGGAGTGGGCAATATGGAATTATATAACAGGAAGAACGAGAAAACAATTGTAAATTTCAATAATAACAAGAAATGAAGAATTCTGAATTGCAACAGGAAAATGAGTAAACAATACTCAATTATATAATAGGAAGAAAGAGTGGACAACATTGAATTACAATAAAAAGGAATAAACTATACTGGATTATATAAAAGGAAGAACGAGTGAGCAGTACTGAATTATAATAATATGAAGGAATAAACAATAGTGGATTATACAATAAGATGAAAGAGAGGACAATCCTGAATAATATAAGAAAACAAGGAGTGAACAATACTGAATAATATAAGAAAACAAGGACTGAACAATACTGAATAATATACGAAAAGAAGGACTGAACAATACTGAATTATAATATTAAGGAATTAACAATACTGAATTATACAACAGGAATAGCAAGTCAACAATAGTGAATTTTAATGATAAAAAGAATGAAGAATACTGAATTACACCAAGAGAAATGAATGAACAATACTCAGTTGTATAATACGATGAAAGAGTAAACAGTACTGAATTATAGAAAGAAGGAATAAATAATACTGGATTATATAAGAGGAAGAACTTGAAACAATACTGAATTATAATAATAAGAAGGAATAAACAATACTAAATTATACAACAGGAAGGAAGATTGAACAATACTTAGTTATAATAATAAAAAATAAACAATACACAATTACAACAGGAAATGACTAAACAATACTGAATTACATGATATGAAGAACGAATGAAGAACACTGAACTATATAACAGGAAGAACGAGTGAACAATACGTAATTATGTAACTGGAAAAACGTGTGAGCAATACTGAATTTCAATAATAGAAATGAATAAAGAATACTGAATTGAAACAGGAGAAAAGAATAAACAATACTGAATTATATAATACGAAGAAAGCTTGAACAGTACTTAATTATAGTAAGAAGGAATAAATAATACTGAATTATATAAGAGGAAGAAGAATTGAATAAAACTGAATCATAATAAAAAGGAGGAATAAACAACAATGAATAATATAATAGGATGAAAGATCGAACAATACTGAAATACATAACAAGAAGAATAAGTGGGAAATATTGAATTATACAGTAGGAAGAACGAGTGAAAAATATTGAATTATAACAATAAGAAGAAAAATAATACTCAATTACATAATAAGGAAAAAGAGTAAGAAATAGTGATTTATGATAATATGAAAAACTGAACAAAACTGAATTATTGAATCGGAAGAAAGACTGCAAAAAAATACTGAATTACATAATAGGAAGAAATAGTGAAGAATAATGAAATATATGATAAGAAGAACGAGTGAACAATATTGAATTATTTAATAGAAACAATGTGTGAAAAATACTAAATTCTAATACTACGAAGGAATAAACAATACTCAATTACAACACGGAAAAATGAGTAAACAATACTGAATTATATAATAAGAATAACAAGTGAACAATACTAAATAATACAATAGGAAGAATGAGTGAATAATAATGAATTACAACGGGTACAATAAGAAAACAATGCTGAATTACATAACAGGAAGAACGGATAAATACTGAGTTATATAATAGGTGTGTATTTTCTAACTGCAAAGCCACATCGGGCTATCTGCTGAGCCCATCAAGGGGAATCAAACCCTCGATTTTAGCATTGTAAGTACGTAGACTTACAGCTGCACTAGCGGGGGGCTACATATAATAGGAAGAACGTGTGAATAATCGTGAATTGCAATAGTAAGAATGAATAAACAATAGTGAATAATATAACAAGAACAAAACCTGAACAATACTGAATTACAACAAGAAAAATGAGGAAACAATAGTGAATTATAATAATAAAGAATAAACAACACTGAATTATATAATAGGAAGAACGATTGAAGAATACTGAATTATAATAATAAGAGGGAATACAGAATACTGAATTATAGAACAGGAAGAAAGAATGGACAATATTGAATACATATAATAGGAAGAACAAGTCAACAATACTAAATTTCAGTAATAAGTATGAATGAAGAATACTGAATTGCAACAGGAAAAATGAGTAAACAATACTCAGTTATATAATAGGAAGGAAGAGTGTACAATACTGAATTACAACAGGAAAAACCAGTAAACAATATTGCATTAAATAATATGAAGAAAGAGTAAACAATACTGGATTACAATTGGAAAAAGGAATAAACAGTAATGAATTAAAATAGGAAGGAGCGAACAATAATGAATTACAATAGGAAAAAGAGTGAACAATATTGAATTACAATAGGAAGAAGGGGTAAACAACAATGAAATACAAATAACGATTGTTCTTAAAATCTGGTTAAATCCTTTTTTTTTTATTTTACTACACTTATACGTTTCACGAAGTGACATCGCTAACTGGTGGCTAGATGAAGTGACCTAAGAAGAGAAGGTTGTATTAAGAATGAAAAAAGGTTGGACATCAAAAGACACTCTAGTGATTCTAAAATTCAGGGTTTAAAGCAACGAGTTGATGGTATGACCTACGAGATGATCAAAAGTATATTGTGCCTAATGGAAATTACCTAATTGTGGGTTTTAATAGGGATTTTTGTCCAGTACAGAAACACGAGACTACTTTTTAAACAGAATCTACATTCGTTGTATGATGTCGTTATTACAACTACAAAATTCTCATGTGCCTTATACTTGTTGCTCCAACTTAATAATCAACAGTATTCTTATTTCATAACTATAGCTGTTGCTCCAATCTGGTCTTCAAAGGGCTAATGTTTGGTATTTAAGATTTTTAGTCCAATG